>NW_022589693.1:0-143297 GCF_009834535.1 Camelus ferus | reverse complement strand
CCGTATGGTTGTAAGAAACTGCTCTCCACATGCACACATCTCAGATATGAATGTGTGTTGAATCCGTCATGCACGTATCTTGTTGGGGAACACTGAATTTCATGGTGAGGGGAACTGTGTAACTTACATGTCTATGGGGAAGCACTCACCTTCAGTCTTTTCTGCACAACCTATCTTAATTTCAAAGCTGACTCTAGGAACCATGCTAGGAAATCAGGGTAGTGTTCTTAGGTGTAAATATACCCTTTATGCTATATGAGAAAAGGATCTCCACATGCTAACATCTCTATATCTGAATGTGTGTCGACCGTCATGCATGTAGCGTGTTGGGAACACAGAATTTCAGATGAGGGGTAGTATGTAGATTCCAGGTCTATTGGGAAGCACACGCTCCAACATGGCTTTCCAGTGTAAACTGCCTTTATTTCGAAACTGGCTCTAGGAACCACACTGAGAAATCAGAGTAAGTGTTCCTAGCAGTAATATGCCCTTTAGCTGGATGAAAGAACCGCTCTCCACATGCTCACAACTCAGATAGAATTGAGTCAAATCCGTCATGCATGTAGCATGTTGGGAATGCAGAATTCATAGTGAGTGGAAGTATGTAACTTACATATCTATAGGGAAGCACTCTCTCCAAGAGGCTTTTCCTTTGCAAGCTGCCTTTATTCAAAAACTGGCACTTTGACTCATGCTGAGATATCAGTGTACATATTCCTAGGTTTAAATATGCCCGTATGCTGGATGAAAGTATGGGCTCTCAATGCTCACATCTGAGATCTGAATGTTGGGGAAGCTGACCTTCAGCTAGCTTGGGGTACACAGAGTTTTAGTTTAGGGGAAATATGCTGCTTTAATATCTAGGGAAGCCCTTGATCAACACTTTTTTCCTGCACAATCTGAATTTATTTGAAACCTCCTCTAGGAAACATGCTGAGAAACCAGAGTTAGTGGTTCTAGATGTACCTAGACCCTTTATGTGGTTGAATGAACAGATCTCCACATGCTCGCTTTTATGGTCTGAACGTGTGTGGAAGCCATCCTTCAGCTAGCTTGTTGGGAACATTAGTTTCTGCCTTAGGAGAACTATGCTACTTCATACTATGGAGAGGCAATCACTCAAACTGGGTTTTTAAGCACAAACTGCCTTTTCTTGGAAACTGGTCTAGGACAACATGCTGAGAAAGCAGAGAATGTGTTTCTAGCTGTACCCAGGCCCTTACGCTGGATGAATGAAACTACTCTCCACATGCTCACTTCTGAGATCTGAGTGTGTGTGGAAGCCGTCCCTTCAGCTTGCTTGCTGGGAACACAGTTTCTTACTTAGGGGAAATACGCTTCTTATATCGATGGGTAGGCATTCACTCCAACTCAGTTTTCTGGTATAAACTGCCTTCACTTTAAAACCAGCTCTAGGAACTTGCTTACAAGTCAGAGTAGTGTTTCTAGATGTACCGAGGCCCTTTATGCTGGATGAAAGAATGCCTCTCCACATGCTCACTTCTGAGATCTGAATATGTGTCGAAGCCATCCTTCAGCTAGCTTGTTGGAATCACAGAGTTTCTGGCTTAGGAGTACTATGCTACTTAAATATCTATGTGGAGGCACTAGCTCTAACTCGGTTTTCCAGTGCAAACTGCGTTTACTTGAAAACCGGCTCTAGGAAATATGCTGAAAATTCAGAGTCAGTGTTTCTAGATGTATCCCTGCCCTTTATGCTGGATGAATTGTGGCCTATACACATGCTCACTTCTGAGATGAATGTGTGTGGAAGCCGTTGTTCAGCTAGATTGTTGGGAACATAGAATTTCTGGCTTAGGGGAAATATGCTACTTACATACATATGGGAGGCACAAGCTGCAACTCAGTTTTCCAGCGGAAACTGCCTTTACTTGGAAACCGGCTCTTGAAATCATGCTGACAAATCACAGTGTTTCTAGATGTACTCATGCCGTTTATGCTGGATCATGAATGCCTCTCCACATGCTCACTTCTGATTATCAATATGTGTGGAAACCGTCCTTCAACTAACTTCCTGGGAACACAGAATTTCTGGATTAGGGGATCTACCTTACTTGCTTCGCTATGGGGAGGCATTGGCTGTAACACTGTTTCCCAGGAAAAAATTGCCTAAACTTGGAAACCGTATCTAGGAAACATGCTGAGAAATAAGAGTCAGTGTTTCGATGTACCCCAGCTCATTTTGCTGGATGAATGTATGCCTCTCCACATGCTCAGTTCTGAGATGTGAACTTGTGTGGAAGCCATTCTTCAGGTAGCTTGTTTGGATCACAGAGTTTCTGGCTTAGGGGAACTACACTACATACATGTCTCTGGGGAGGCCCTCACTCCAATTCGATTTTTCTGGCTCAAACTGCCTTTAATTGGAATCTGGCTAAGAAAACATGCTTAGAATTCCGAGTCAGTGTTTCTACATGTACCGAGGCCCTTTATGCTGAATGAATGAACACCTCTCCACATGCTCACTTCTGAGATCTCAATGTGTGTGAAAGCCATCCTTCAGCTAACTTGTTGGGAACACAGAGTTTCTGGCTTAGGAGAACTACGCTACTTACATATCTATGGAGAGGCCCTCACTCAAACTCGGTTTTCCAGTGCAAACTGCCTTTACTTGGACACTGGCTCTAGGGAACATGCTGAGAAATCAGAGTCAGTGTTTCTACATGTACCCAGGTTTATGTGGATGAATGAACGACTCTCCACATGCTAACTTCTTAGATCATAATGGTCTGGAAGCCATCCTTCAGTTACCTTGTTGGGAACACTAGTTTCTGGCTTAGAGGAACAACTGTACTAACTTATCTATGGGTAGACACAGGCTGCAACCCAGTATTCCAGGGCAAAACTGCCTTTACATGGAAACTGGCTCTAGGAAACATGCTTACGAATCAGAGTCAGTGTTCACAGATGTACCCATGCCCTTTATTCTGGATGAATGAACGCCAATTCACATGCTCACTTCTGAGATCTGAATGTGTGTGGAAGCCATCCTTCAGCTAGCTTGTTGGGAACACAGAGTTTCTGACTTAGGGGACCTACGCTACTTACATCACTATGGGGAGGCAGTGGCTGTAACACTGTTTTCCAGGAAAAAATTTCCTAAACTTGGAAACTGGCTCTAGGAAACATGCTGAGAAATAAAAGTCAGTGTTTCAGGTTCTCCCCCTGCTCATTTTGCTGGATGAATGTACCCTGTCCACATGCTCACTTCTGAGATGCGAACATGTGTGGAAGTCATTCTTCAGGTAGCTTGTTGGGAACGCTGAGTTTCTGGCTTAGGGAAACTACACTACATACATATCTTTGGGGAGGCCCTCACTCCAACTCGGTTTTCTAGAGCAAACTGTGTTTAATTTGAAACCTGCTCAAGAAAACATGCTGAGAAATCATGGTGTTTCTACATGTACCCTTGTCCTTTGTGCTAGATGAATGAACGCTTCTCCACTTGTTCCATTCAGGATCCAAGATGTGTGTGAAGCCGCCCTTCTCCTACCTTGTTAGGAACAGAGTTTCTAGGTTAAGGGCACTGGGCTACCTATACATATAAGGGGAGCTACTCACTCCAACCTAGGGTTTTCCAGCACAAAATTGCTTTATTTACCTTGAGAGCGGGTCTAGAAAACTTGCTTAGAAATTAGGGTAATATTCCTAGATGTTACTCTAGCTTTTTGTGTTAAATCAATGAATGCTTCCGCCATGTTCTATTCTGGGATCCAAATGTGTGGGAAATGGTCCTTCACTTACCTTGTTGGGAAACAAAGATATTTCGTAGGGTTAGGGGCACTACCTACCTATATATATAGGTGAAGCACTCGCTCCAAGTCAGTTTTTGTAGTGGCAAACTTCCGTATACCCTTGAAACCGGCTGTAGGAAAACATCGGAGAAATCAAGGTAAGTGTTTCAAGATGTAAACTTGCCCTTTGTGCAGATGAATGAAAGCTTTTTGCACATATTCCATTCTTGGATCTGAACGTGTGTGGAAGCCGACCTTCCACTACCTTGTTGGGAATACAGAGTTTCTTCTGGTTAGCGGCGCTGGCCTATTTATATATATATGGGGAGGCCCTCGTTCCAACTGGTTTTCTGAAGCATTCCTGCCTTTACCTTGAAACTGGCTCTAGGAAACCTGCTGAGAAATCAGGGTAAGTGTTGCTAGATATACATTACCCTTTGTGTTAGATGATTGAACGCTTCTTCACATTATCCATTCTGGGATCCAATATGTTTGGAAGCAGTCCTTCACCTACCTTGTTAACACAGAGTTTCTGGAATGGGGCACTGGCCAACCTGTATATATAAGGGGAAGACTCTCGATCCAAGTCGATTTACCAGCAACAAACTGCCTTTACATTGAAACCGGTTCAAGGAAACATTCTGAGAAAACAGGGTATGTATTTCAAGATATATCTTTCCCCTTTGAGCTAGATTAGAGAATGCTTCTCATCATAGTCCATTCTGGGATCTGAATGTGTGTGTAAGCCAACCTTCACAAACCTTGTTGTTGAACACAAGAGTTATACTGGGTTAGAGTCACTGCTACCTATAGATATTAGGGGAGACCCTTGCTGCAGAGTCATTTATTAGTGCAAAACTGCCTTTACCTTGGAACCGACTATAGGAAAACATGCTGAGCAAATCAGGGGTAATTGTTTCTAGATGTACACTTCCGCTTTGTGTTAGATAAATGAACTTTTGATCTCCACTTTTCCATTAAAGAGTCTGAATATGTGTGCAAGCCGTCCTCATCTATACTTTTGTTCGGATCACAGAGTTTGTTTGTTAGGAGCACTGGCCTACCTATGTAAAAGGGGAGGACACTCACTCCAACTCAGTTTTCCAGAGAAAATTGCTTTACCCTGAAACCAGCTCTACGGAACATGCTTAGGAAATCAGGCTAAGTGTTCTTCTAAATGTACCATTGTTCATTGTTCTAGATGATGAATGATTCTCCAAATGTTCCATTCTGAGTCTGAATGTGTGTATAAGCCACCCTTCAACTGCCTTGTTGGGAACACAGAGTTTCTGGGTTAGGGTCAGTGCCCTCCCTATATATAAAAGGAAAGGCACTCACACCAAATCGCTTTTCCAGCACAGACTGGCTTTACCTTGCAACTGGTTGCAGGAAACATGCTGAGAAATCAGGGTAAGTGTTTCTAGATGTACCTTTGCCCTTTGTGCTAGATGAATGAACAGTTTTCCACATGTTCCATTGTGAGATCAGAATGTTTGTTGAATCCGCCCTACACCTACCTTGCTGGGAACACAGAGTTTTGGGTTAGAGGCACTAGCCTACCTATATATATAAGGGAAGGCACTCGCTCAAACTCGATTTTCCAGTGCAAACTGCCTTTACCTTGAAGCAGACTCTAGGAAACATGCTTAGAAATCAGGCTAAGTGTTTCTAGATGTACATTTGCCATTTATACTAAATGAATGAACGCTTCTCCAATGTTCAATTCTGGGACTGACAGATTGTGGAAGTTGTCCTTCTCCTACTTTGATGGTAGAACAGTGTTTCTGGCTTAGTGGCACTGGCCTACGTATATATATATAATTGGGAGGCACTCTCTCCAACTCGGTTTTTTAGCACAAACTGCCTTTATGTTGAAACTGATGCAAGGACACATGCTGAGAAATCTCGGTAAGTGTTTCTGAAGTACCATTGCCCTTTCTGCTACATAAATGAATTCTTCTACACATGGTCCATTCTGGATCCGAATGGGCGTGACAGCCGTCTTTCACCTACCTTGTTGGAAACACATAGTTCCTGGGTTAGTGGCACATGCCTACTTATATATATAAGGGGAGGTGCTTGCTCCAAATTGGTTTTCGAGATAAAACTCCCTTTATCTTGAAACCGACTATATGAAACATGCTGAGAATTCAGGGTGTTTCTAGATGTACCCTTGCCCTTTTTCCTAGATGAAAGAATGCTTCTCCACATGTTCCATTCTGACATCCGAATATGTGTAGAAGCCATCCTTCAAATACCTTGCTGGGAATACAGAATTTCTGATTAGGGGCACTGTCCTACTTATATATATAAGATGAGGCACTCACTCCAACTCGGTTTTCTAGCACAAACAGCCTTTACCTTGAAACCAGCTATAGGAAACATGCTGTGAAAACAGGGTAAGTGTTTTTAGGTATAACCTTGCCCTTGGAGCTAGATGAAAGAACGCTTATCCACGTGTTCCATTCTGACATTTGAATGTGTATGCAAGCCCCCCTCACGTACCTTGTTTGGAACACAGTTTCTGTGTTAAGGGCACTGGGCTACCTATATATATAAGGGGAGGCACTCACTCCAACTCAATTTTCCAGTGCAAACAGCCTCTACCTTGAAACTGGCTAGATGAAACATGCTGAGAAATCAGGGAAATTATTTCCACGTGTACCCTTGCCCACTCTGCTAGATGAAAGAATGCTTCTGCAGATGTTCCATTCTGTGATCCTAATGTGTGTGGAAACCGTCATTCCCCTACCTTGTTCCGAACACAGAGATTCTGGTTTACGGGAACTGGCCTACCTATATATATTAGGGGTTGCACTCACTCCAACATGTTTTCTTAGCACAAACTGCCTTTACCTTGAAACCAGCAGTAGGAAACATGCTGAGAAATGAGGGTAATTTTTTCTAGATGTATCCCTGCCCTTTGTGCTAGAAGAATGAAAGCTTTTTCACATGTTGAATTCTGGGATTTGAATGTCTGTAGCAGCCTTTCTTCAACTACATTGTTGTGAACACAGAGTTTCTGGGTTAGGGGCACTTGCCTAACTGTATGTAAGTTCAGTCACTGGCCACAACTTGGTTTTCCAGGGCAAACTGCCTTTACCTTAAACCCGCTCTAAGAAACATGCTGAGAAATCAGAATAAGTGTTTCTAGATGCACCCTTGTCCATTATACTAGATGAATGAATGCTTCTCCAAAGGTTCCATTCTGGAATCTGAATGTGTAAGCAAGCAGTCCTTTCCCTTCTTTGTTGGGAACACAGATTATGGATTACGGGAATTTGCCTAACTATACATATAATGGGAAGCACTCTCTCCAAATTGGTTTTCCAGAGCAAATATCCTTTACCTTGAAACCGGCTCTAGGTAACATGCTGAGATTTGAGGGTTTGTGTTCCTAGATGTACCCTTTCTCTTTGTGCTAAATGAATGAACGCTTCTGCACATGTTCAATTCTGGGATCCAAATGTGTATAGCCACCCTTCACGTACAATATTAGGAACATGGAGTTTCTTGGTTAGGGGCCCTGGCCTACCTATATATATATTAGGGGAGGCTCTCACTACAGTTCGGTTTTCCAAAGTGTTTTGTCTTTACCTTGAAACAGGCTCTAGGAAACATGCTGAGAAATTAGCGTAAGTGTTGATAGATGTTCATTGCCCTTTGTGCTAGGTGAATGAAGCTTCTCCATATTTTCCATTCTGGGATCCAAATGCGTGTGGAAGCCCTCTTTCACCTACCTTGCTGGGAACAGAGTTTGTGTGTTAGGGGCACTGGCCTACCTATATATATTAGGGGACCCACTTTCTCCAACTCAGTTTTTCAGTGCAAATTGCCTTTACCTTTAAACCGGCTCTAGGAAACATGCTGAGATATCAGGGTACGTGTTTCTAGATGTACCCTTGTCCTTTGTGCTGAATGACTAATCACTTCTGTACATGTTCCATTCTGGGATCCAAAAGTGTGTGGAGGCCGTCCTTTACCTTCCTTCTAGTGAACACAAGAGTGTCTGGGTTCGGGTCACTGGCCTACCTTTAGATGCAAGGAGAGGCACTAGCTTGAACTCCGTTTTCAAGCACAAACTGCTTTTACCTTGAAGCCGGCTGTAGGAAACATGCTGAGAATTCAGAGTATTTCTACATTTACACTTGCCCATTCTGCTAGATGAATGAACGCTTCTGCCCATGTCCCATTCTGGGATCCGAAAGTGTGTGGAAACTGTCATTCACCTTCCCTCTTCTGAACACAGTTTCTGTTTTAGGGGCACTGGTCTACCTATATACATTAAGGGGCAATCCCTCCAACACAGTGCTTTAGTGCAAACTGCCTTTACCTTGAAACCGGCTTGAAGAAACATGCTGAGAAATCAGGGGGATTGTTTATAGATTTACCCATTGTGCTAGATGAATGAAAGCTTTTGCACATGTTCCATTCTGGTATCCGAATGTGTCTGGAATCTGTCCTTCACATACCTTGTTGGGAACACAGAGTTTCTGGGTTAGAGTTACAGGCCTACCTATATATATATTAGAGGAGGTACTGTTCCCAAATCGGTTTTCCAGTGAAAACTTCCTTTAACTTGAAGCCGTCTCTAGGAAACATGCTGAGAAATCAGGGTAAGTGTTTCTAGATGTATCCTTGCCCATTGTGCTAAATGAATGAACCCTTCTCCATAAGTTCCATTCTGGGATTCAAATGTGTGTAGAACCTGTCCTATACTTCTGTTGCTGGTAACACAGAGTTTCTGGGTTAGGGTCACTGGCCTACCTATATATATACAGGGAGGCACTCGCTACAACTCAGTTTTCCAGCAAAAACTGCCTTTATGTTGAAACCAACACTAGGAAACATGCTGAGAAATCAGGGTAAGTGTTTATAGATTTACCATTGCCCTTTCTTCTAGATAATTGATCACTTCTGCACATGTTCCATTCTGGGATCTGAATGTGTGTGGAAGCCGTTCTTCACCTATGTTGTTTGTAGCAGAGAGTTTTTCGGTTAGTGGCACTGGCCTACTTATATATGTAAGGGGAGGCAATCGCTCCAACTCGGTTTTCCAGTGCAAAAGCTTTACCTTGAAACCTACTCTAGGAAATATGTTGAGAAATCAGGGTTAGTATTTCTAGAAGTACCCTTGCCCTTTGTGCTAGCTCAATGAACGCCTCTCCACCTGTCACATTCTGGGATCTGAATGTGTGTGTAAGCCACCCTTCACCTACCTTGTTGGGAAAAAAGGGTTTCTGGGTTAAGGGTAATGGTCTACCTGTAGTAAAAGTGGAGTAAATTGCTCCAACTCGGTTTTCCAGGACAAACTGCGTTTACCTTGAAACTGTCTCTAGAAAACATGCTGAAAAATCAGGGTAAGTGTTTCTAGAAGTATTCTTGCACTTTCTGCTTGATGAATGAACACTTCTGCACATCTTTCGTTCTGGGATCAGACTGTGTTTGGAAGCAGTCCTTCACCTACTTTATTCTGAATGCAGTGTTTTTCGGTTAGTTGCAGTGGCCTACATATTTATAGAAGGGGGGGCATTCGCTCCAACTTGGTTTTCCAGAGCAAACTGCCTTTACCTTGAAACCCCCTGTAGGAAACATGCTGAGAAGTCACAGTAATTGTTTCTAGATGTACATTTGCCCTTTGTGCTAGCTGAATGAAAGCTTCTCCACATGTTCCATTCTGGGATCCAAATTTGTGTGTGTAAGCCACCCTTCACCTACCTTGTTTGGAACACAGCTTCTGGTTTAGAGGCACTGGCCTACCTCTATATGTAAAAAGGGGAGTCACTCCCTCCAACTTAGTTTTCCAGCACAAACTGCATTTACTTTGAAATCATCTCTAGGAAACATGTTGAGAATTTAGGGTAACTGTTTCTAAATATGTCCATACCCTTTGTGCTGCAAGAATGAACGTTTCTCCACTTGTTCCATTCTGGGATCTGAATGTGTGTAGAAGCAGTCCTTCACCTACATTTTTGGGAAAATAGAGATTCTGGGTTAGTGGAACTAGCCAAACTTTATATATAAGGGAAGCACACACTCCAACTCGGTTTTCCAGCACAAACTGCCTTTACCTTGAAACCAGCTTAAGGAGCATGATAAGAAATCAGGGTAAGTGTTTCTAGATGTAATCTTGCCTTTTGTGCTAGATGAATGAACGCTTCTCTACATGATTCATTCTGGTATCCAAATGTGTGTCGAATCCGTCCTTCACATACCTTGTTCGGAGCACAGAGTTTCTCGGTTACTGGCACTGGCCTACCTGTATATAAAAGGGGAGTCACTCACTCCAGATAGGTTTTACAGACCAAACTGGCTTTACCTTGAAACCGGCTGCAGGAAACATGCTGAGAAATGAGGGTAATTGCTTCTAGATGTACCCTTGTCTTTTGTGCTACATGAATGAACGCTTCTTCACATGTTACATTCTGAGATCTGACTGTGTGGAAGCCTTCATTCAACTACATTTTTATGAACACAAAGTTTCTCGGTTAGTGGCACTGGCCTACCTGTATATATAAGGGAGGCCCTCTCTCCAAAACTGTTATCCAAAGCAAACAGCCTTTACCTTGAAACCAGCTGGAGGAAACATGCAGAGAAATCAGGGTATGTGTTTCTAGATGTAACTTTTCCATTAATGGTAGCTAAATGAACGCTTCCTGACATGTTCCAGTTTGGGATCCGAATGTGTGTGGAAGCTGTCCTTCTCCTACTTTGTTGGGAACAGTTTCTGTGGTAGGTTCACAGGCCTAACTATAAACATAAGGGGAGGCACTCACTCGAACTCAGTTTTCCAGAGCAAACTGCCTTTACCTTGAAACCAGCTCTAGGAAGCCTGCTGAGAAATCAGGGTATATCTTTCTAGATGTACCCTTGCCCTTCAAGCTAGCTGAATGAACTCTTCTCCACATGTTCCATTCTGGGGATCCAAATGTGTATGGAAGCCTCCCTTCACATAACTTGTTGGGAACACAGTTTCCAGGTTAGGGTGAGTGGCCTACCTATATACATAAGGGAAGGCACTCAGTTGAACTCAGTTTTCCAGCACAAACTTTCTTTACCTTGAAACCTTCTCTAGGAAACATGCTAGGATATCAGGGTAAGTGTTTCTAGATGTACCCTTACCTTTCAGGCTAACTGAAAGCTTCTCCACATGTTCCATTCTGGGATCGGAATGTGTGTGGAAGCCATCCTTCACCTAGCTTGTTGGGAACCCATAGTTTCTGTGTTAGGTTGACTGGCCTACCCATATACATAAAGGGAGGCACTTGCTCCTACTAGGTTTTCCAGTGCAAACTGCCTTTAACTTGAAACTGGCTGTAGGAAAATTGCTGAGAAACCATGGTAAGTGTTTCTAGGGAGTATCTTTATCTAGCCTAATTCACATAAATATTTCCTTTCTGAAATCCATAAGACCAGCACTATTTACTGTAGAGGAATTCAGTAACATTATCTCATGTATCACCTTTCTGTGAAACTGTAAATACATAATTCCTTGATATACCTCCCATTAATACCTTATTCTCTTAAAGATTTAAAAAACTTACTTCCTATAAACCTGTCAAGTTTTCTCTTGATATTTATGGCAAAAGAAGAAGAGTGACTGTGTTACTTAATTCCTAAGGCCTAACAGATTGCATGCAATGGCTATTTATAAATGTCACTGGACTGTCACCTTATTCTTTGAATACCCTAGGTAACTTAGCTTTTGAATACCCTAAGGTTCTTACAAGAAAAATCACCAGTGGGCAATATGTTTACCTAGAAGCTAATTTGTGACTATCTGCTTTACCTTCCACTTCTAGATTCACTCTCAAGTAGCTGGCATAAAATTAGAGTAATTAGGCAACTTAGGACCATAAAGAAGTGGAATAAAAATAGTGGTCAGGAAAAACAGTGTATAAATAAATCAAGCACCACTCTGTATCTGCAACTAGTATTCCATGAGACAAAATCTTTCCAGTGTTAGTATGTCCCTACTCTTCTTACTTACTTACAGAGTGATGAGAATTCAAATTCTGGAAATTGGAAATTGGATTATTTTCCATCATATCTTTGGCACAGAGAATCCAGCACATACAGGCACTCAGTGAAGTAGAAAAATAAATTCAAAGTGATTTTCTAGCCACACAAACATATACCACACAAGTGAGCTATAGTCACTTTTGTGAAGGACACATCAAATTTATTGAAGTAAACTTGGAGGTAAACTTAGAGGTAACTTAGACTACTTAAAAGAAAAGAAAAGAAAAGAAAAGAAAAGAAAAGAAAAGAAAAAGAAAAGAAACCTTTGAATTTAACGATTGGGTAAAGTGGCTTGATTTATGTCCAAAACTCTAAGGATCCCAAAATACATATTTCTCAACTCTCATCTGTGGACCTATGATTTTATGGAAAACCATAGGTTCTCTCCTTCTTGTGCCACTCTTTACTTCCAACCTTAGAACTTTGCTTTGCATTCAGTAGTATCTTTTATCTCAATATTTATTGACAGGCAAACTATTCTCAGCCAATTCGAATAGTTCTGTAAACAAAATATTTTTGTGCAGGGCTGCTGATCCGGTTGGCTCCTGCATAAAACTGCCCGGCCAAAAGAACTGGAAATGTAGTGTCTTGGTGGTTGCAGGGAGCCTCACCATCCCTCTAACCGATCACCCTCCTCTCCTTCTGTTGTGAATTCTCTCCCACACTGACCAGCACAGCCACCTCAGCTGAATTCTGTAACTTATTTGCTCAGTTGCCTCCCACAGACTTGGACTTTTTTCCATATTTCTTTGTTCAAATCTTAAGAAAGATGTCCAGTTTCTAGTTCCACATGCAAAGAGACTGGAAGTCACTACTTCATTCTAACAATAAGTAAAAAGTTTAATGGATTGAGAAATCAGCAACTCTCCTAGGATCCATAAGAAAAGAGAGGACACATGACAAGCTGCTACTTCCAAGTTTGGAGAGACATACAGGTAAATATAGGGAGACATGGGTCACTAGAGCAGAGACTCACCAGCAGAAACTGCCACAGGAATCAGTGCTGGAGCAAGAAAACCAGGGCTGTAATTGATAGATATTAACCCAGCTATATCAGTGATCACTTTGAACATCAATATTCTAAGTGCATCAGTTCAGGGTGGGGGACATAGCTCAGTGATTCAGCACATGTTAACATGCATGATGTCCTGGGTTCAATTCCCAGTCCCTCCATTTGAAAAAAAAAAAATTCAAATAATGACTGAAAATATAAATCCATCACTAGGGGCAGTATTGTTTTGTTTTTTAATTTACAAACAACATTCTTCTCAGTCATCTCAGGAGTAAATAAAAGAAGTGTCTTAATGGGGACCCATCCGTATCTTTCACAAATTTCCCCGGCATTTTGTTTTAGATAAGACCAGAGACTGTCCCAAAGACAATATTTCTTATCTACTTAGCACCAAGTTACAATAAGTTTTGTGATCTCTTTTGTTTTCTAAAAATGCATCATTAATTTCACATTTTAAAGAAAACACAGAGCCCTAGTGGTTATGAATATAATTAAGTATATTTTCAAAGACTCAAATTTCAAGAACTGAGTCCAAGGTAAATTCATTCTTCTGGATCATTGTTGAATATTTCCACTATGTAATTTTCCCAACTCTGTTGTTATGCCTTAAAGAAATAAATGTATATCTGGTGGATTAGCCAGTGCATTTGGATTATTTTATTTTCTTGTTAAAAAGAATCATAATATCTGGATCACATTGTGGACAAGAGGTTCGAGTTTAGCTTCATGAATATGTTTTATGTGCATTTCTTTCTTTACACTTCTAGCAATACTTGAGTCTTCTTAAAGTTTTATAAACTTGAAAACTTTCTATAATGTATAATCCACTGATTAAAGGGATTAATTATAAAAAGCAATCATGAATTTCACAGTCATTGTTTCTAATTTAAAAATACGTTCATTGTGCAATTCTCAACATCTGTAAAGTTAAAATAGAAATTTCTCTTTCCTTCTCTCCAATTTTACATGCCAGAGATAACCATGGTTAACATTTTGACATGTATCTTTTCAGATTTTATTTTCCTATTCACATAGAAACATGCGTGTACATATATTTTAATTTAGTTTAATCTTTACTGTGAAAAATTTCAAAGTTGTGGAAATTAGAATATTATAATGAGCCAATATATACCTTTCACCCAAATTGAACTCTTTCAATTTTTCCTCAGTCTTGCTTCATCCACACTCCCACCCAATGTCTTCCATCCCTCACTGGGTTACTTGTTAAAAAAAAAAAAGGCATAATATTTTATTAGTCAATACTTTAGTATTTATTTATCTCTAAAACATGACATTTAAACACCATTACCATACCTAAAATTTTCTAAATAAATAACTTCAATAAAATGAAGTAGTGTTCAAGTATTCCTAAATATCTGAAAAAATATGTAAACTATATACATATATATAACAGAACTATACTAGACATAATGCTAGTTTATTGCAGAAAAATTTAAACTAACAAAACAGGTAGCCCCTTTGTATATGTAACACTTACGAAAATAAGTTGGCTTTATATAACTCCTTTGTAGATAAATGATTAAAAAATTGTTTTATCATTTGCTTCTTAAAAATAGAGTATTAATTGCATAAAATATTTCTTTCAAATTCATACTTTTTTCCCAATACTATCTTGACTTGTTTACATAAGTCAACCCATAGTCTGATTTATTTTAAACACTCAGTATGTGCTTCTGTCTGTTACTTTATTAGAGAGCAAGAATTCTTTATTATTTTTAATAAAATATACTAGCAGGAAACTATACTGGGATTCTTCCATTCACAGAGTCAAGCAATGATACCTGTTTTGTTAGATCAAGTGTCTAAGACTCTCAACTTCCAAAAGATTACATGGACAAAGTTTAAAACGTCATAAATGATCAACTAACAAAGTTAAAAGTAAATGGTAGATGAAAGAACATTACTGGGATCCATTGGGATCTGTGAGCTTATGTTTTACACTCCTTTTAATTTATGAAATTCTATCTGAGGTCAGGCTTTAAAGCTCACTTCTTCCATAAATGACTACTAATATCACCTATCTTTTCATGTGTGTATTTTCCAATCCTATATCATTAGTGAAATGCCTTTTAATGACTTTTGCCCATTTTTTGAATTGAATTGTCTTTGTTTCTTTATTTTACTGTGGAGTTTTGTTATGGACTTAAGAGATGAATCCTTGGTCAGATGTGTGGTTAGCAAATATTTTCTCCCTTGCTCTAGCTTCTCTTTTTATCCTCTCAACAGTCTCTTTCATATAGCAAACATTTTTCATTCTGCTGAAGTCCAATATGCTGATTTTTTTTCCCTTTATAGGTCATGCTTCTGGTGTCAAGTCTAAGAAGTCACCACTCAGCATCAGCTCCCCATGGTTTCTCCTATGCTATCATCTAAAAGTTTTATAGTTTATGTTTTACATGAAGGTGTATGATTCATTTTGAGTTAATTTTTGCATCAGGTGTTAAGACTTAGGTCAAGGTTCATTTTTTCCTATGCATATCCTATTGTCCCACTACCATTGGTTGAAAAGACTTTTCAAAAATTGCTTTTTGTATATTTGTCAAAAATCAGTTGCCTGTCCTTGGGTAGGGGCTATTTCTGGGTTTTCTATTCTATTCCATTGACTAATGTGTCTATTGACCAATATAAATTTTATGTAATGGGTCTAAATGTTTCTTACTATACAATCTAGTCATCTGTCTACTGTAGTCTCCTGTTCATTGCTGTCCTCAACCAGAGACTCTTATCATTATGTTCCTGGTGTAAGTTTTTTGCTTTGGGGGTGGCTTTGTTTGGTCTATAAAAAAGACATAGAGAATCTTGAATATTATTCTATTTAATGGTATTTTGTGAATTTCCTTGTGAAGAATTTAGTCTCTTTATTAAGCTTTCTTAGAGAGAAAGCTCTCAGCCTCACCATTCAGTATGTTAGCTGTGGGCTTTTCATATGTAGCATATATTATGTTGAGGTAGTTATTTTATTCTTGTTTGTTAAGGGCTTACATCATTAAAAGGTGTTAAATTATGTCAAATCCTCTTTCTGCATAAATTGAGATGATCATGGGTTCCCTTCACCTTTATTCTGCTACTGTGGCATATTAAATTGATTAATATTTGTATGTTGAACCATTCTTGCATTCTAGGAATATATTCCACTTGGTCACAGTGTATAATACTTAAAAATGTGCTGTTAAATTCTGTCTGCTGACATTTTCTTGAGAATTTTCATCAGGGATACTGATCTGCAATTTTTATAGTGTCCTTGTCAGGATTTGGTATCAGTGTAATGCTGACACCATAAAATGAGTCTGGGAATGTTCCCTCCTCTTCAATTTCTTGGAAGAGTTTGGGGGAGAATTAGTGTTAATTCTTCTGTAAATGTTTGGTAGACTTCACAAGTGAAGTCTTCTGGTCCTGAGCTTTTATTGTTGAAAGATTTTTGATGACTGATTCAATCTCCAAACTAGTTTTGGATATTTAGATTTTCTATTTCTTTCTGGTTCAGTCTTGGTAGCTTTTGTGATTCTAGGAATTTGTCCATTTTATCTCAGATATCCAATTTGTTGGTGTACAAGTTTTCATAATGCTCTTATAACACTTTTTATTTCTGTAAATTTTATTGTAATATCCCTTCTTTCATTTATGATTTTAGTTATTTGAGTCTGTCTCTTTTTTCCATAGTCAACCTAGCGAAAAGTTTGTCAATTTTGTTTATGTTTTCAATAAAGCAACTCTTGGTTTTATTGATTTTTCTCTGTAGCTTTTCTGTTCTCATTTTGAATATCTCTGCTTGAATCTTTATTATTAACTTCCTGCCACTAGTTTTGAATTTAGTTTGTTCTTTTTTAGTTCTTTAAGGTGTAAATTGTTGATTTGGGAATCTCTCTTTTTTTAATATAAGCATTTGCAGGTATAAATTTCCTTCTTAGTACTACTTTTACAGGATCCCTAAGTTTTATATGCTAGGTTTTCATTTTCATTTGACTCAGTTTTCCTAAATTTTCTTATGATACCTTCTCTGACCCATGGGTTGTTTAAGGGTGTTAATTCCTCACATTAGTGGATCTTCCCAGTTTTTCTTCTGCTATTGATATCTAGTTTCATTCCATTTTGATTTAAAAGATTATTTATATGATTTCAATCTTTTTAAATTTATTGAGACATTTTTGTGTCCTGACATAGTGTAACCTGGAGAATATTCCATATGTACTAGAGAAAAATGCATTTTGCTGTTGTGAAGTGGAGTTTTCTATATATATCTCTTAGGTTCAACTGATCTATAATGTTGATCAAGCCCCCTATTTCTTTATTGACCTTCTGTCTTGTTGTTCTACCTATTATCGAAAGTGTGTTATTGATGTCTCCTACTATTATTGTAGAGCTGTCTAATTCTCCCTTCAAGTTTTTCAATGTTTGCTTCATAAATTTAGGAGATTCGATGTTTGTTACATATATCATAAACTATATTTGTATAACAATTCAATTGAAAAATAGGCAGGAGACCTGAATAGACATTTTGCCAAATAAGACATACAGATGGCCAACAAGCACATGAAAAGATGCTCAACATCACTAATAATCAGAGAAATGCCAACCAAACCCAAAATGAGGCATCACCTCACACACCTGTCAGAATGGTCATCTAAAAGAACACAAATAACAAATGTTGGCAGGGATATGGAGAAAAGGAATCCCTCATATGCTGTTGGTGAGAATGTAAATTGGTGTAGCCACTGTAGAAAACAGTATGGATGTTCCTCAAAAAGCTAAAAAGGGAACTACCATATGTTCCTTGGTATACACACACACACACACACACACACACACACACACACACGTACATACAATGGAATACTAATCAGCCATAAAAAATGAA
Source organism: Camelus ferus (assembly GCF_009834535.1). Lineage (NCBI taxonomy): Eukaryota > Metazoa > Chordata > Mammalia > Artiodactyla > Camelidae > Camelus > Camelus ferus. Next base: position 125,632 of record NW_022589693.1, on the reverse strand, counting down.
AATTTGCCATTTACAACAACATGGATGGAATTGCAGGGTATTTTTATTATGCTTGGTGAAATAAGTCAGACAGAGAAAGACAAATACTGCATGATATCAATTATACGTGGAATCTAAAAAATACAGCAAATTATAAACTAGTGAATATAACAAAAAAGAAACAGACTTATAGAGAACAAACTAGTGGTTACCGGGTTACATTGTTTGTCTTTGTGTTGCTTTGTTAAGTGACTGTGCTAGTTTGTCATCATTCACGATCATCAGGGATCATCATTCAGGATCATCAGGGTGTGCTTAAATAACACATTACTCATAACAATTGAATTATCTTACTTTTTGGAACTCTTAAGAGTTTCTTCATTTCTAACATATGAGAGTTTTCTCTTGCACAGTGAAAAAAAGTGACAATGAATATATGTATGCTCATGTATAACTGAAAAATTATGTTCTACACTGGAACTTGACACAACACTGTAAAATGACACAACACTGTAAAATGACTATGAGAAAGGCAATCTCAGTGAGAATCAAGTAGGACATTAAAAAAAAGAGAGAGAGGGAGAGAAAATCCATCCAGACGTAAAACAAAGAAGAAGGAGGAGGAAGAGGAAGAGGACCTGAGCATAGAAATGGAAGCAAACAGATGATGACAAAGAGGACAGCACCTGAGGGGTTCCCAATACTTGGCTCTTGTTATTCCTGACCTGGAGCTGACTCCTTAGTTTGCTGAGCTTCAAGGTATTATTCTTGTGTGATATCCCAAGATGTCGCCAATGAAATCCCCTTTTTCTTAAGCAGCTCAGGCTGAGTTTCTAGTTTGCAACCAAGAGAGTCTTATCTAAGAAAGAAAAAACCCTCAGAAGAGCCAAGACAACACACTTAGAAAAAGGGGACATGCCTACAAGGTGAAAAATAAAACAAATTCCTCATAAAGTAAAAACACCTTTGGCCAGAAACTATATAAATATGTTCAATGTTTGTAAACTCGTGTGTCTCCTCCTTTTTTAAAGGTGTTACATAAAATGCTGGAGGGTAAGAGCCATGTTTTCTTTTATGTTCTGCAAATCATCACAGCTATAGTAGAGCTGAATGCTAAATTTAAAAAAAATTAGTAGTAAAAGCATGACTGTACAAAAACATAAATCACAAAGTTGCATCCTTGGAAAACCACTCCCTCTGGGAACAGTTTATTCATGCACTCGTGTAAGTAAAATGTCATCTTTCTAGTAATACTTTACCACTACTCTATTTCCTGGTTGTGATTTGCATTGTAAGGTATTATAAACTCATCCTGCTCATAGCTAAGAATTTTATATATTGCACAAGTACTCTGAAAAGCACTATACCATGGAAGGGAAAAAAACAGCTATGGAAACTAGGGATTACATCGTATATAAACACCTTTTCTGTTGCCACCTGTGATGGATGGATGGATGGAAAGGGTGAGTGGGTGGATGGATGGATGGATGGATGGAAGGATGGGTGGGTGGATGGAAGGGTGAGTGGAGGATTGGTGGGTGGATGGATGGTTCTAAAGACAGTTAGACATTAAAAAAGGTTTGGGAAAAATGCAGCAAAATGTTAATGCTGGTCATAGGTGACTTTTTCATTAAAAATTCTAAGAATTCTAGGCTGAATACATTTCACATTAAATTAAATAACAAGTAAACTAAACCAAGTTATCTTTTAATGTGGAGGTGGTATTAGCAGCCCTCGCCTACGACATGAGGCATGAACAGCATTTGTCCAACTCACACTGGGAGACGCTGGGAATTTTCAGTCATGGTGCATCTTGCTACAGCTGCATCCTTTCCCTTTCCTCTACCTTCTATTCCTCTCAAAAACCATCACAACTGAGTCAGCCTCCCGGCCCAGTTGGCATCATTCTGGGACCAACAGTGGCACCAAAGAACATTTGGTGGAAGGACCAAGAATCACAAAATTTGAGAGCTGGAAGGGGCCTCAGAAACCATCTCATCCAAGACAGTTACTCTCCGTCATCAGCTGGAAGAGCAAGAAGTGAGCGACGGAACATCCCGCTTTACCATAATCAGCCATTATGAGCCTCTCAACCATGAGGTTGTCTGAATCATTTTCAAAGCTGTGTTTTCAGGTGTACTGTTTCCATAAATCTGCTACCCGCTGTGGGAAGCAAGGATGGGGAGGACGTGGTTTAACAGCAACACACAGAAGAGAAGGCTCCTTGCTACTCTCAAGCTGCCTGTGAGCTCTGCAGGGGGTCGGCTCCATGTGCTGGTGGTCCTGGGCTGCTGTGGGGTCAACACAGTGTGCAGAGAGCAGGACGAGCTGGCCAGCGCAGGGCCAGCCTGGCCATGGTTGAAGCAATGTGTTCAGTTCCTGGTGGTGCAGATGGAGCTGAGGCTGCTGTGAACCACGTGGTACCTGGGGATGACCGGGTTGCACTCTCTGGGATCCAGTGGGTTGATGTCACAGTTCTCATAGTCAAAGGTTCCATTCCATAAGTACTTTGCCAGCTGAAATGCTATCTTCCGTTCTGCGAATGTGACTTCTCTTCTGTGTCAGATGTAAACTTCGCTCCCCAAATCAAACACCAGTACCTGGGAAAATGGCCCTGGAACATCTGTTAACATCCAGTACAGGCTCTAGTGGAATCAGAGTCCCTAGGGACAGGGAGTCGAGTGGGTGATGGCGCCAATCCTAAGGGAGCATTTAATACCAACACAGAAAGATCTGGCTGCCCGGCACTGCCCACCAAGCCAGCCTCTGCCCTGTGGTGTGATTTCTGTCTTGTTGTCCTAAATGCCCAAGTTAATCTCGCCCCCTTTGGACACTCAAGCCACCTCAGAATTCAGACTCATAAGAGTTATTTAAGCACATCTTCCTCCTTCCCCTCCCTCCCTCCCATCCCTCCTTCCTTCTTTTCTCTCTCCCTCCCTCTCTCCTTTGTCATTCATTCACTTAGCTTATAAGGCCACTTCATATGGCCTCAAGGACTGAGTGATGCCTTCTCTCTCCAATCCCAAGTCCATACTGGACACACTGAGTAGGCCACCTCTTCTCCAGCTGGCTGTGCCTGTCTTAGGTTGTCCTCCTCTGAGGATCTTACCCGTCGTTGGCTATCCAGCCATCCATACTGGACACATTGAGTACGCCGTCTCTTGTCCAGCTGACTGTGCCTGTCTTAGGCTGTCCTCCTCTGAGGAACTTACCCATCATTGGCTAGCCAGCCGTCCATGCTGGACACACTGAGTAGGCCATCTCTGGTCCAGCCGGCTGTGCCTGTCTTAGGTTGTCCTCCTCTGAGGAACTTACCCGTCATTGGCTACCAAGCCGTCCATACTGGACACATTGTGTACGCCATCTATTGTCCAGCTGGCTGTGCCTGTCTTAGGCTGTCCTCCTCTGAGGAACTTACCCGTCATTGGCTACCAAGCCGTCCATACTGGACACATTGTGTACGCCATCTATTGTCCAGCCGGCTGTGCCTGTCTTAGGTTGTCCTCCTCTGAGGATCTTACCCGTCATTGGCTAGCCAGCCGTCCATGCTGGACACACTGAGTAGGCCATCTCTGGTCCAGCCGGCTGTGCCTGTCTTAGGTTGTCCTCCTCTGAGGATCTTACCCGTCATTGGCTAGCCAGCCGTCCATACTGGACACATTGATTAGGCCATCTGTGGTCCAGCCGGCTGTGCCTGTCTTAGGTTGTCCTCCTCTGAGGATCTTACCTGTCATTGGCTAGCCAGCCGTCCATGTTGGACACACTGAGCAGGCCATCTCTGGTCCAGCCGGCTGTGCCTGTCTTAGGTTGTCCTCCTCTGAGGATCTTAACTGTCATTGGCTAGCCAGCCGTCCATGCTGGACACACTGAGCAGGCCATCTCTGGTCCAGCCGGCTGTGCCTGTCGTAGGTTGTCCTCCTCTGAGGATCTTACCCGTCATTGGCTAGCCAGCCGTCCATGCTGGACACACTGAGTGGGCCATCTGTGGTCCAGCCGGCTGTGCCTGTCTTAGGTTGTCCTCCTCTGAGGATCTTACCCGTCATTGGCTACCAAGCCGTCCATACTGGACACATTGTGTACGCCATCTATTGTCCAGCTGGCTGTGCCTGTCTTAGGCTGTCCTCCTCTGAGGAACTTACCCGTCATTGGCTACCAAGCCGTCCATACTGGACACATTGTGTACGCCATCTGTTGTCCAGCCGGCTGTGCCTGTCTTAGGTTGTCCTCCTCTGAGGATCTTACCCGTCATTGGCTAGCCAGCCGTCCATGCTGGACACACTGAGTAGGCCATCTCTGGTCCAGCCGGCTGTGCCTGTCTTAGGTTGTCCTCCTCTGAGGATCTTACCCGTCATTGGCTAGCCAGCCGTCCATGCTGGACACACTGAGTAGGCCATCTCTGGTCCAGCCGGCTGTGCCTGTCTTAGGTTGTCCTCCTCTGAGGATCTTACCCGTCATTGGCTAGCCAGCCGTCCATACTGGACACATTGAGTAGGCCATCTGTGGTCCAGCCGGCTGTGCCTGTCTTAGGTTGTCCTCCTCTGAGGATCTTACCTGTCATTGGCTAGCCAGCCGTCCATGTTGGACACACTGAGTAGGCCATCTCTGGTCCAGCCGGCTGTGCCTGTCTTAGGTTGTCCTCCTCTGAGGATCTTAACTGTCATTGGCTAGCCAGCCGTCCATGCTGGACACACTGAGCAGGCCATCTCTGGTCCAGCCGGCTGTGCCTGTCGTAGGTTGTCCTCCTCTGAGGATCTTACCCGTCATTGGCTAGCCAGCCGTCCATGCTGGACACACTGAGTGGGCCATCTGTGGTCCAGCCGGCTGTGCCTGTCTTAGGTTGTCCTCCTCTGAGGATCTTACCCGTCATTGGCTAGCCAGCCGTCCATGCTGGACACACTGAGTAGGCCATCTGTGGTCCAGCTGGCTGTGCCTGTCTTAGGTTGTCCTCCTCTGAGGATCTTACCTGTCATTGGCTATCCAGCCGTCCATACTGGACACATTGAGTATGCCATCTCTTATCCAGCCAGCTACCTGACATTTCTCACAGCTTGTTTATCAGTTCAGCCCATGGCTTCTTCTCTACAGACTTCAGGCAGGGCTACAGTTTCCTGATAGCCAGTTGTTCCCTAATATCAACAACCACCCATCATTTATACTTTTCTTGCCTTTTGCCGTTATGCCTCAGGACACCAGCTCAACTCACCTTCCGGAAATTGAACTTGCCTGTCCTCCACTCTGATACCTCAAAGAGACCTCAGCTTTGTCTCAAGACTCAGCTGTCTCTACCATCTGACATCTCTTGATCTAGCCAGGGCTAAAAATCCCAACTGTGACATTTAGAAATGGGATAAAGTTGGGAAGGATGATAAAGCTGGAGAAAGGAATTAACATTTGTTTTTCCCCCACTATGTGCCTGGCTCTGGGCCTGGCCCTGACACATCAGATCTTTCAACTCTACTTCTGAAGAACACCAGGGAGGCTGGAGATGATACTTCCACTATCTGTGACTTTGGGTTAGGAAATAACTCTCTCCATCCAGATCCCAAGTGTTTTCATTCATGAAAACTAATCCACTTCCTTGAATTACTGATTTTCAGTTGCAGGTCTGAGAATTGATGAATATCTGTAATGAAAATTTGACCCATCTACAACAAAATAAGAAAAATAAGGGCAACAAAACGCATTTATCCATAGGCTAAAATAGTCTATGTAAAGGGTTATCCTTTGTTCTGAGACCACAGTGCAACAATATGTTAAGATGGAGTAAAGTGATTCCTTATTGGAAAAGTTGCATACAGCCAAAATTATCCTTCAAAATTTCTTATGAAGGTACACAAATGAAGTCCAAGCCAATCACAGCCTAATTTTCCTACAGCATGGAATAGATTGCTAATCCTATGGTTGAGTGTATCTGATGAAATAATTGGGCTCCCTTTAAGTGTCATGATGTTTTTAAAAACAAACCTCTTAAAGACCTGAATGGCACATAGCTGAGGGACATGGGGCTGTAGACTCAGGGGAACAGAAGATTCGCTGCACACCCAGACCTGCTAGGAGAAGGGAAGATCCACACCTTCCATGCCTTCATCAGTCCAGAGTACATGCTCAGTAAGTGGAACCAAAACAGCTGACAGACTGTCCCACACTCTTTAAGGCGTGTACTTTTGAACGTATATGGTTGAAGAGAAGTCACAAAAGTTAAATGGCTGTATGACACTTTGTCCTTCCATTGTTGTCTTTTAGTTTTTGGTGGGGGGAAAAAACAAACAAACAAACAAACAAAAAAACCTTCCTTTCATGACATGAGGTTGAGATCAAATAAAACTTTTAGTAAAAAAGGAGTTGGAAAAATAAAACATTGGCAGTCTTGTATCAATCTCCAAACCCTTTTAAAGGATACTTGTTTGTGAAATTCAGATCTCTGAATCTGCAAGTTATAAACTTAATATTAGAATAGTAAGCAGCTGCCATAGGAAACAGAGGGGGGAAAAGTTGCAGCCAATATCCTAAGGTCAAACCTGGATTCCTAAAGAAACGATCCATCTAAAGACTTTTTTTTTCAAAAGTGCTGAATTTAAACACCATTACTTTTAACCTATTTTTCTAACTTTCCATGGTTCCTTCTCATAGCATAGTTGAAAATTTAGCAAAAGAATAGATTTACCATGTCAAAATCTAGTTCTCACCCCACTCAGATAAACCTACTCCACTCCACCTCAAACTCCACATTTAGCCCCTCAGCCAAAACCTCAGAGTCATTCTTGTATGTTCCTTCTCCTTCACCCACTTCCAATCCAACAGAGAATCTTGCCCATTCTCTCCTTAAACCGGATCCAGATCCCAACACCTGCTCACCACCTCCAAACCACCAGGGACTGTGCAGATTATCACAACAGCTTCCTCACTGGCCTTGCTGGTTCAACCCTCATCTACTGTCAGCACAGCAGCCTCAGCACTTCTACTAATGCTTAAGTTAGATCAACATTTATCTGCTCAAAACCTAAAAGTGGCTCCACATCATTCAGAATCCCAAGTTCTTACTCTGGCCAACAAGAGTGACTTGTCCCATGTATCTCACTTACTTCTCTGACCTCATCTCTTGCTGTTACTGTTTCATGAACTTGGGACAGTGTCTGGCAGAAGGCAGCTGTTAGACAACGGGTATCGGGCTCTGTTATCACTAGCATTATTTCCATTACTGCTACTGCTACTCCCAGCACTGTTTTGTCACCCACCACTTGCTCCCCTCCAGCCACACCACCTTTCTTGCTGCCCCCAAACACACAAAGTGGAGTTCTGCCTTTACACTCTGCACTTACTGTTCCCCTTGACAAGAACACCCTTTTTCCCAGATATCATCCAGACCTTTCCAGGCTATCTGCAGGACTTCCTCACTCACCACCTTCAGCTCAAATACTTACTCACTCAGTACGTCCTTCTCTGACCACTCTAGTTTAAAATTGCAACTGCTTCCTCTAACCATGACACCCCATCCCCTTTCCTTGTTTAATTGTTTTCCTTACAGCAACTACCACCTTCTAGTATAATATATAATATCTATTTTTTTGTTGTTTATACTTTATCCCTATATATTTTAACATAAGTTCCAAGAGGGTAGTGATTTTGTACATTTCGTTTACTTCTGTATACTGGCTAGTAGATAATAAATATTTGTTGAACAAATAACATTCAATTATTATATTCAGATCATCAAAAACCACTAAGAATTTACTGAATTTAATATCCATTCATGATATTTTTAAAACTCCTTAGAAAACTAGAAATATTAGAGTATTCTCTCAATCAGACAAAGGTAGCTTTAAAAAAATTCTACAGGTAAGGTAACATTTAATAGTGAAATATTACATTCCTTCCCCCAAGGCTAAGAATTTAACAAGGATATCCACTCTCACCATTTCTATTCAATATGGCACTGGAGGTCTGAACCAATGAAATAAGGCAAAAAGAAAAAAAGGCATTAATATTATCAAAGATGAAGTTAAACTGTTTTCTTCAAAGATGATGACTCTCTGTGTAGAAAATCCAAAGGAATCTATAAAATGTTAGGACTAGTGAGTGAATTTAACAGTATCACAGGGTATAAAGTCAACACCCCAAAATTCATTTTACTTTTAAAGACTAACAAACACTTGAAATATAAAATTTTAAAATATTTATATCCTCAAAAAATTAAACACAGGATTACCATATGATTCAGTAATTCCACCTCTCATATGTAAACAAAAGCATTGGAAATAGAGACTTGAACAGGTATCTGTACACCAATCTTCATGGCACCATTATTTATAATAAACAAAAGATGAAAATAATGTCCATCTATACATGACTGGATAAGCAAAATGTGGTATTATATATAGTAGAGTGTTATTATACAGTCTGAGAAAGGAATGAAATTATGACACATGCTACAACATGGACAGGTGTTAAAGGCACTGTGCTAAGTGAAATAAAGCAGAAGGACAAATATTGTATGATTCCATGTATATGAGGTGCCTAAAACAGTCAAATCATACAGACAGAAAGTAGAATGGTAGTTTCCAGGGCTAAGCAAGGGAATGGAGAGCTATTGGGTCTGAAATGATAGCTATGGCCATAAGTTAGCAACGTTTGCTAGGAACTGGGTTGATGTTAACTCTGCTAGTTCTGATCCATAGATCACAGTCCTTTGTAGATCTATGGTCTGTTGTAGACTTTGTGTGTTAGGTGCAGCATTTATCACATTTTATGTACCGCATTATATATATGACATTCAGTAGCTTACCCTTCTAAATGAAAAGATAAAAGGACTATAGATGAGTAGATTCTTAGTGAGTTGATCCCCGCCCTCTCCCATTCCCACTAATTTGGTTAGAGACAGCCAATACAGAAGATTCTTTAAACATGTGGATGAGGATAGAAACTCAATCCTTAACCATTACACATTTTCAGGACTGACTTTAAATTAAATTTTAGGCTATCATTAGCAATGTACCGCTATTCTCAGGTTTCTTTTATAGTCTCTTGTTTCGATGACCTTTTCGTACTTCGGTCTTTGCTTAATTTCATTCAGAGGTAGAAAATATGGTAATTTTTAACAACTCCTTTGTAATTCTGCAAATACAAAGGAAGTTTTAAAAAGGCAGATTTAAAAGAAAAGAATTGATTTGATTCCAAAGCTGGTATTAACATATTTTAATGCAGAGGAAAGATAAGGAGCAAGATGAATCTTAAGGTTATAAGAGGCCCATCAAATTGACCTACATGAGCTCACAGAAGTTACACGTTTCCTAAGGCCAAGGAACTGTTTCATGACCTTGAAGGGTATATTACTATTTCTATTTCAGTCATTACATTTTCAAACATTGGAACTGCTCACATTTGGTTCACTGCACAAACCAATCACTTAGAATGTTAAAGAGCATGACTTTGGTCTCCTGGAGACAGCTCTTCTGTGATTGAGCTCTCGTTTGCATGGCCTGTCTACCTTCCCTGTGAATTTTTTTTTCTTGTTTGTTTTTTTTTTTTCCCCTTGTCAGCCTATATTGTGAATGCAACTGATAGAACAAACACCAACACCTAACACTGGAAACTCTCTCCTCTGAACTCATTTGAAACACATGCTGAGGTTCTCAATCGGCAAGTTTTATAAAATGTCAGAACGTTTTAGAGTTGGGAGTGATTGTTGGACTCATTATAATCACACAGGGAGCTTAAGAAAATACTAATGCCTCAGCCCCACCTTCAGAAATTCTGAATTAACTTGTCTGGGGAAGACTGCAGGCCCCTATGTTTTTAAAAAGTTTTCCAAGCAATTTGAATGTCCAGCCAATTGGAGAACCACTGGGCTAGTCCCATTCGATCAGATAAAAACAGAAATTCATATAGGATTGGACATAGCAAAGGGCACAAAACTAGACATCAGAATAGCTGAGACTAAACACTGACGGCGCCGGCCCTCCCCGCCCCGCAGAGGCCCGCGCGGCCTCCCTCCGCCGCGGGGACCCGGGGTGGCAGCCGCCGCAACCCCCGTCCTTCCCGCGCCCCGCGCCCTGCCGCCGCCGCCGCCGCCGCCGCCGCCGCCGCCGCCGCCGCCCGCACTCACCTCAGGGGCGCAACCGGCACAGCCGGCCGTCGGCCTCGTTCCCGCCGAAGCGTCTCGGTGCGGTACTCACTGCGCGGGCCGGTTCTTCCCCGGCGGTCGCAGGGGGTTCAGGGGTGGGGGGGCGGGGAACGGCCGTCACACGAGCAACGAACCGAAGCGCCGCCTGGTGGCATTTTCCACAGGCCGGCGCCACCGCAGCCGCCTTGGGTCCGCACAGCCCCCTGCCGGCCGCAGCTCTTGCTGTCTCGCCCAGCCGACAAGCCTCCGCGGACAGGGGAGGGAGCCGCGGCGCGAGTCGGAGGCCGGGCGGGGGTATGCGCAGACTCTTTCCTCTGGGGACTGCGCGCATGCGCACCAGCGGGGCGGGACCCGCGGCCCCTGTGTGGGGGCGGGACCCGCGGCCGCTGCGAGGGGGCCGGCCCCGCCAAGGGGCGCTGGTCCGGCTCCGCCAATCGCGAGCGCCGGGTACCTCTTGGCGCGGGCGATTTGAATGATTCGCGGCCGCCCGAGGTGGCGGCAGGTGGGCACGCCGCTGCCCTTTTGAGAGCTTCTCTGAGATCGGAAGGGGAACCCGCCCCTCGTCCTTTCGCCGGAGCCCCACCCTCCCCAGGCCGCGGGACTGGCGAAAAAAAAAACAGCTGGGAAAGTAAAACAACACTGACTTCAGGATAACGGTTACCTCTTTGGATGCAAAGAAGGGAATGGGATAAAGAAAGCTGAAAAAGAAACTTCAAGCATTTGTATATGATTTGATTTCTTAAAAGAAAGATTTTTAAATGCTAACATTTTGCCACAATGCTTCAATGTTTTGAAGAAATAAAATGTTAATATGTAATTTTATTACATAAAAACCCAAAATATAGCCATGCATATGCACACAGATATGCATATTTTATATGTAAACATAAACAACATGATTCAATGAATAAAATGATAGAGATTTTCTTTATCATTGAGCTTTATTATTTTCCTGAACTTACGGGTATTCAGGTATTTCAGGGCTCCAGAGCTTGCCAGGAGACGCACATGTCCATGAAGGCCAGTCCCCAGCAGGGAAGCAGGATGGAGCCCCAGGTGCAGGTAGGTCACCGCACGATGGGGGTACTGGGGATGGTCGAAGGCAGGCAGGGAGGCTCGGGGTCAGGCAACGGGGAGGGAAGCATCGGGGTGTATGTGGGGCACAGGTAGGCCAAGGCAGGATGCAGTGAGGGGCGCTGTGTGGGACCCAAGTAGGAAGGGAGGGGAGGGGTGCTTCAGGAGCCAGGGTCGGGCTATCCCCTCCCCCCACCTCCTGCCACCTCCCAAAGCAGCAGCTGAGTCCCTCCTGAGCTCCCTGTCGGACAGGCCCAGCTTTGGCATCTGCGTCCTTGCCCCAACTTGCTACACGGCTCCCCTCATCTGGAGCCCCCGGCCCACTTTTCTTTCCCACCACAGACTGAATGCATCTTTGGACATGTGGCTGGCTCTGGGATGAAATGTTTCCAGGGCACTTCATTGGCACTCTTAACTCGTGTCATAACACACTGAATTGTTTTATAAGTACGTTTAGAAATAGCTCATTCACAAGAATATCAAACTTCCTCACTCTTGGTCAACATTGACAGATTGTAATTTAGCTTAGCATGTTATACATACTCCAGTTAAGTATTTTTCCCCCTTTGTCTGTGATCGTCTACAGATAAAACTGGCCTGCTAGTAGCTGAGAGTCCATCTCTGCCTTGGCTCTTTCATTTTTCCTGAACTTCCCGTGTGGGATAATTTCTCATATTGCTTTCCCTGATCCTAACTTACTTATTATAATTAAGCGGGGTGTAGGAATAGGAATATAGTATAGTTATGAATGTACAATAACATATATTCCATTATTCTAAATTGATTTAAATTTACTTAAAAATTATAGTTGAAGATAGAGTGCCTCATTTGGAAGGGAAGGGGGTCTACAGAATATTTGCTTTTATAAAGGGGGTATTGGGTCCGAAATGATAGCTATGGCCATAAGTTAGCAACGTTTGCTTGGAACTGGGTTGATGTTAACTCTGCTAGTTCTGATCCATAGATCATAGGCCTTTGTAGATCTATGGTCTATTGTAGACTTTGTGGGTTAGGTGCAGCATTTATCACATTTTATGTACCACATTATATATATGACATTCAGTAGCTTACCATTCTAAATGAAAAGATAAAAGGACTATAGATGAGTAGATTCTTAGTGAGCTGTTCCCCGCCCTCTCCCATTCCCACTAATTTGGTTAGAGACAGCCAATACAGAAGATTCTTTAAACATGTGGATGAGGATAGAAACTCAATCCTTAACCATTACACAGTTTCAGGACTGACTTTAAATTAAATTTTAGGCTATCATTAGCAAGGTACCGCTATTCTCAGGTTTCTTTTATAGTCTCTTGTTTCGATGACCTTTTCGTACTTCGGTCTTTGCTTAATTTCATTCAGAGGTAGAAAATATGGTAATTTTTAACACCTCCTTTGTAATTCTGCAAATACAAAGGAAGTTTTAAAAAGGCAGATTTAAAAGAAAACAATTGATTTGATTCCAAAGCTGGTATTAACATATTTTAATGCAGAGGAAAGATAAGGAGCAAGATGAATCTTAAGGTTATAAGAGGCCCATCAAATTGACCTACATGAGCTCACAGAAGTTACATGTTTCCTAAGGCCAAGGAACTGTTTCATGACCTTGAAGGGTATATTACTATTTCTATTTCAGTCATTACATTTTCAAACATTGGAACTGCTCAGACTTGGTTCACTGCACAAACCAATCACTTAGAATGTTAAAGAGCATGACTTTGGCCTCCTGGAGACAGCTCTTCTGTGATTGAGCTCTCGTTTGCATGGCCTGTCTACCTTCCCTGTGAATTTTTTTTTCTTGTTTTTTTTTTTTTTTTTCCCCTTGTCAGCCTACATTGTGAATGCAACTGATAGAACAAACACCAACACCTAACACTGGAAATTCTCTCCTCTGAACTCATTTGAAACACATGCTGAGGTTCTCAATCGGCAAGTTTTATAAAATGTCCGAACGTTTTATTAGAGTTGGGAGTGATTGTTGGACTCATTATAATCACACAGGGAGCTTAAGAAAATACTAATGCCTCAGCCCCACCTTCAGAAATTCTGAATTAACTTGTCTGGGGAAGGCTGCAGGCCCCTATGTTTTTAAAAAGTTTTCCAAGCAATTTGAATGTCCAGCCAATTGGAGAACCACTGGGCTAGTCCCATTCGATCAGATAAAAACAGAAATTCATATAGGATTGGACATAGCAAAGGGCACAAAACTAGACATCAGAATAGCTGAGACTAAACACTGACGGCGCCGGCCCTCCCCGCCCCGCAGAGGCCCGCGCGGCCTCCCTCCGCCGCGGGGACCCGGGGTGGCAGCCGCCGCAACCCCCGTCCTTCCCGCGCCCCGCGCCCTGCCGCCGCCGCCGCCGCCGCCGCCGCCTCCCGCACTCACCTCAGGGGCGCAACCGGCACAGCCGGCCGTCGGCCTCGTTCCCGCCGAAGCGTCTCGGTGCGGTACTCACTGCGCGGGCCGGTTCTTTCCCGGCGGTCGCAGGGGGTTCAGGGGTGGGGGGGCGGGGAACGGCCGTCACACGAGCAACGAACCGAAGCGCCGCCCGTTGGCATTTTCCACAGGCCGGCGCCACCGCAGCCGCCTTGGGTCCGCACAGCCCCCTGCCGGCCGCAGCTCTTGCTGTCTCGCCGAGCCGACAAGCCTCCGCGGACAGGGGAGGGAGCCGCGGCGCGAGTCGGAGGCCGGACGGGGGTGTGCGCAGACTCTTTCCTCTGGGGACTGCGCGCATGCGCACCAGCGGGGCGGGACCCGCGGCCGCTGTGTGCGGGCGGGACACGCGGCCGCTGCGAGGGGGCCGGCCCCGCCCAGGGGCGCTGGTCCGGCTCCGCCAATCGCGAGCGCCGGGTACCTCTTGGCGCGGGCCATTTGAATGGTTCGCGGCCGCCTGAGGTGGCGGCAGGTGGGCATGCCGCTGCCCTTTTGGGAGCTTCTCTGAGATCGGGAGGGGAACCCGCCCCTCATCCTTTCGCCGTAGCCCCATCCCTCCCCAAGCCGCGGGACTGGCAAAAAAAAAAAAAAGAAAAAACAGCTGGGAAAGTAAAACAACACTGACTTCAGGATAACGGTTACGTCTTTGGATGGAAAGAAGGGAATGGGATAAAGGAAAGGTGAAAAAGAAACTTCAAGCATTTGTATATGGTTTGATTCTTAGAAGAAAGATTTTTAAATGCTAACATTTTGCCAGAATTCTTCAAAGTTTTAAAGAAATAAAATGTTCATATGTAATTTTATTACATAAAAACCCAAAATACAGTCATGCATATGCACACAGATATGCATATTTTATATGTAAACATAAACAACATGATTCAATGAATAAAATGATAGAGATTTTCTTTATCATTGAGCTTTATTCTTTTCCTGAACTTACGGTTATTTCAGGTACTTCAGGGCTCCAGAGCTTGCCAGGAGACGCACATGTCCAAGAAGGCCAGTCCCCAGCAGGGAAGCAGGATGGAGCCCCAGGTGCAGGTATGTCACGGCAGGATGGGGGTACTGGGGATGGTCGAAGGCAGGCAGGGAGGCTCGGGGTCAGGCAACGGGGAGGGAAGCATCGGGGTGTATGTGGGGCACAGGTAGGCCAAGGCAGGACGGATTGATGGGCGCTGTGTGGGACCCAAGTAGGAAGGGAAGGGAGGGGTGCTTCAAGAGCCAGGGTCGGGGTATCCCCTCCCCCCACCTCCTGCCACCTCCCAAAGCAGCAGCTGAGTCCCTCCTGAGCTCCCTGTCGGACAGGCCCAGCTTTGGCATCTGCGTCCTTGCCCCACGTTGCTACACGGCTCCCCTCATCTGAAGCCCCCTGCCCACTTTTCTTTCCCAACTGTGACCTGTGCTCAAAGGCCCCGCTGGCCGGGACACCAGACCCAATGCACCGTCCCCGGGACACCAGGGGGATTACCTTGTTCTGCTGCCCGGTCACCTGACCCTCTGTCCCTTTTCTGGTCCCTTCCACACCCACTTGTCAGCTGAGGCCTCTGTCCTGGGTCTCAGCCCTTCTAGGGAAAGCCAGAAGGCCAAGGGAACCAGTGTCCCAGAGCCAGCAGCAGGGGGAACCAATCTGACTCCCTGCTGCTGATGCCAAATGAAGAGCCGTGTTATAGAGGGACAAAAACAGGCCCCAGGTGAAGTTCAAAACCTGATCTTCATAGCCCTGTGCTTTGGCTCCAGTGACACCATCTGGCTCAGGACTCCTCTCCACTTCCCCCAACCAGAGGGTCCCGGGTGATTTCTAAGTCTCTGTGAGCCTGGGCCTCTTAACCAGACAAGCAGAGGTTCCTTTTTCCCTTTTACATATGTAGACACGTAATACATTCCAATACAAAGCACGAGCAGGTACGCAGGGCGCCCCGCCACCCTCTGTCCAGCCCCCACCACGAGTAAACATGTTTAGTCACTTCTAGAATTTATTTAGATTCTTTTTCTCAGTTTGCACAAAAAGACACGGCCTAAGCTACAGAGATGCTTCCTCATCGGTACAGAAAACAAATACTGTTAGGGGTCTGTGCACGTTGATCCATTAGGTAGTCGGATTCTTCCTGGGTGTTAGGAACATTAGCCCCTTATTGATCTTTCCTGGAACTTGTGGTTTGTCCTTTTTCACTTAGTATATCATGCTTTTTTAGAAAAAAATTGTATTTAACCTATTTTTTCTTTTATGGCTTCTGTGTTGTGAGTTAGCGTTAGAAAGCCTTCCTTCTGACAGGTTTACAGGGGAATTCATCACTGTTTCCTCCCAACACTCTATATCTTTGTTTTTCTACATTTAAATCTTATATCCATTCAAAATATATCATGGTGAATGGTGTGAATAAGAATACAACGTTTTTTAGATCTTTAATTTATTGTTTCTTCCTAGTAATCCATGAATTTTTAAAGAATATAAAATTCAATCCCCTGTAATTTATTTTACGTACAGCAAGAAGTAGGGAGATGGTTTTATTATTGTTTGTTTTTGTCTTTTTCCAAGTGACCAACCACTCAAAACAGCATGTAATGAGAAAGAAAAAAACCTCTTTTCCTTCCCATTTGAAACCCTCTCTTTTCCCATAGGATGCTCCCGTGTGTATGTCTGGTAGAGCATCTTCTTTAAAACAGGACTGCATTTTTTATCTGTAAGCCTTGTCTATATATTTGTAAAACAATAGTAAGTAGTTTTATCTGTAAGCTTTCAATATGCTACAGTGTCATTTTATTTTATTTAAAGACATATCCAGTTTCCAACATTGAATTAATGGTTCTTACTTCACTTTCATAAACAGATTATTTAAAATTGCTCATGTTCATAAGAAAATATATTTACCTTGAAGTTTCATTTTTGTCAAAGTCCCAGTCTTTCCCCTCACCCACTTCTTTATTCTGAGATCTTGGTCCCTATTTGAAGTAGAACAACTTAGACTCCTTTAACAAGTGCTGATTTTCTCCCACGGGATTTGGATCACTTATTTTTCTCCTTGATCTATTAGGGGATTTTTTGTAAGTAAATTATCCTCACTAGCGTATTTATGTTTCTTCTTATTTCTCCTTGGATTTTGCTCTATGAATGCTGATTTTATGCTATCTGGTGCAAAGATAATTATAACAGAAAAGCATTCTGGCTTTTTTTTTTATCACACTAAAGTTTTCTTTCTTGGTCTTAATGTATTTTGCCATGAATTCAGCTTTTTCCCATATAAATAGTAAAGTCCCTACGTTTTTTCACTTGTAACTCCCTCGTTGTCTTTGCCATCGTCTACACTGAAACCTTCTGAGCTCTTAGTCTTCAGTGCATCCTACTGTATACAGTGTGGAGTTGGATTTCCTTCTAATCCACACTGACAGTCTTTCAATAGGTGCGTTTATTCTGTTTATCTTTGACGTGGCAACTGTTTGACCTTTACTTCACCAAACAGGATATATAAATGGTAAATAGATGAGACACAGGGAAAAAAGCCAGTATCATTAGTCATTACAGAAATTCAAATTAAAACCACTAAGCAAAGAAGATAGCACTACTCTCCTATTGGAAAACTACAATTTTTAAAAATTCAAAGCTGACAATATCAAATGCTGGTGAGAATGCGTAGGAACTGGAACTCTCCTACACTGCTGGTGGGATGGAGGAATGGCACAGCCTCTTTGGAAAATGGTTTGGCGGTTTCTGATACCAACTCATTCTCTGAAGGAAATCCTATTCTTCTGGTTATTTAGAGTCATATTAAACCATTTCTAAGGGTCTTACTAAAGGAAATAATGTGTAGAAAGGACCCCAATTGCTACACAGTAGATGCTATATAAACGGTCACGATCAGCTCCTCCTCCAAGGCGGAGGGGACACTTCCTCCTTGCTTTCTGACTGAGCACGAGACACCTTGACGTGTGAATCCAGACCTGCACAGACATCAGCTCCACCTGCTCAGGTGCATAGCTTCTCCCTGCTCCTTACCTGCTTCCTGTCACTCACCCCGCCTGGGCTTCAACGTCCCCTCAGATCACTGATGACGATCGCACTCACCTCATAAGAACGCCGTGAGAAATCAAGGTGAGCAGATCTTGGATGCCCCAGCACGTTCCATGGGATAATTGTTTCCATGGGGAACCCTCCCTAGACTGTATTTTTAGCACCTCTTGATTGTTTAATCATGTGTTTGTTTTGGAAGAAGAGAAAAATTTGGCCATGATGGAATTGCTCCCATCTGTCATCAGGTTTGGGATTGGGACACTATCAAGCTTTTCAGAAACATCACAGCCCACCCCACCCTCAGCATCCCCACCTGCGTAACACAGGTTCATCATGGTTTTGCTATTTCATATTGAGTTCCAATGGTAAGATCATCTCATTAACACTTAACATTTTTTCCCTTAAAAAATGTTACCTGGAAGTCAATCCTATCCTTAAAAAACATCTTTTGGATTGACGTCCAAAAGTGAAACATTTGACCTAAGGACGACAAAACTAGCATGAGCGTGGTCTTGTTCCGTGCTGGGTCTCATCTTGGTGCGGCAGGCTCCCCTCGAGGGGGCAGAACTGGAGGGTCTGCCTCACGGTCATTGTACCTCAAGGACAATGTGCCCAGTTGGGCTTGGTGCCCGTCTTGAGGCTCAGCTCACTGTGACCCTCTAGGACGCCAACCTCTGTGCTTTGTTTTGACAGGTCCCTGCATCGAGCTCCCTGAGGATATGAGCCTTTCTTCAGTGACCAGTCGTCCATCCTTGAGAACCATCCCAAAGCACAGCCACCCTCAGCTGGCGCACGGAGCTACGGGGAGATGTCCCCTCCTGCCAGGAAGAGGTCCATGCTGGTAGGTCCCCACTGCCTGCACACTCCTCCTGGGACCTCTCATCATACCCAGCAGGGCTCAGCCCCAGGGGCCCCATCAGAGAGAGGCAGCTCTCCAGCATCCAGGCCTCTGAGGTGTCCAGTGAACAGTGAGGGTCCTACTCAGACCCCTGCACTCCTAGGGAAGACCTGCTCATGCCAGCCTCGACCGCCGGGCAGCAGCAGAAGCAGCAGCAGGGCAAGGCCCCAGGACAAGGAGATGCCCACTGAACTTGGGATTGCCCGGGATCCCGAACATGGCCAAGAGTCGTCAATGGCCTGCGTGGGGTGTGCCCTGCGCTCCGCCAGCCCTCTGTGGGGCCCTCCCTTTGCTGAGTCTGCACACGAGCTCCCTGTGATGCCAGCCCACGGGGCTGACAGGCGCGGCAGGTGTTTGTGGCTCCGGAGACACGACGGCTTCGCCAGGAACGAGGGGCCAGAATGATCCCCACTGTGCCGATGGGGGACTGGGGAGACCCTGAGAGGCAGGTGGCTTGTCCAGGGTGACAGCACTGCTGACGAGGGGTCTGAACCCAGCTGCGTCCTCAGAGCTGGCGCCCTGGCTGCATCCAGGCCTCCCCAGAGTTCTGGCGAGGGGGGCTGAGTTGGTGTCACTGTGTGCGGACATGGCATGGGCTGGGAGGTGAGCAGTCGGCAGCCCAGAGAGGCCCTTGGGGAGCTTTGTGTAAGGAGGAAGCTTGGGGAAGGGGACCCCAGGAAGTGACCTCACTTCCCTGGCAGCAGAACCCAACAGAACTTAGAACTGAGGTCACCAGGCACCCACTATGTCGAGAAGCCCCTACTCAGCTCACTTGGTTACTGAACTCGGCTCCACTCAGACACGTTCTGCTGCGTCCGAACACCCCGAGGCCGCGGCCTCCGGAAGGCCCGCGGCGAGGGGCTGGGCCAGCGGTGCTGGCGCTGGGTCGGCTCTCACCCCAGGCGCCTCTGGCCTTTTGGCCACAGGGACCCAAAGGTAACCCAGGGAGGCCCGGGGCAGGCCCGTCCAGGCCGGGCCACCACTCAGACCCCATCCGGGTAGCCCCACATCCCCTTCCTCGCTGCTGGAGGTGGGCAGTCATGTTGGGGTGGGGGGGGCCTGCCTCAAGCACGAGCATGTCAGAGGCCTGGGGGGCCGGTCACGTCCGCACCCCGGGTCCCAGCTGGCGGGCTGGGCTGTGGCCAGCCGGGCAGGGCCCTGCTGCCCGAGTCGAAGCCCATGCCCTCTGGCTGTGTCTCTTCCCTCCCGGGTGGCCATCTGAGCTGACCAAAGTCCCAGTCCGAACTGGCAGCAGAGGGTCGAGTGGACAGAAGCAGGAGTGGTCCTGGCCGGGCAGGGCTCTGAGACCTCCGGGCCGGGCCGGCTGCCGGTCACTGTCATTGCAGAGCCGGACACTGCAGGAGCCGCTGCGTGAGGACACCCACGCCGCCTCCCCGAGTGAGGGGCCGCTGCACGCTTCTCAGGGCCAGCATGAGCTCTGGGTGACTCTGCACACGGATGGGTCCCCGCCACCACGGCGGCCTCCTCCCCAGAAACCGCCCAGGCGTCACGCTAGGGTCCTGCCCGTGGGTGACAGGCAGCTCAGCAGACCCGGCTCTGACCTGGAGCACCTCCCTGGGAGTCAGGTGGAGGACCGAGAGCCCACCGAGGCAGAGCCCGAAGGTGAGAAGGGCGGGGCTGGTGCATGTGCCTAGGTGAGGGAGGGCCGAGGGCTGGGCCACACAGGGAGGCGTCCCCAGAGGCTGCTGCTGGCACCAGAGCAAAGACTGGCCTCAGACCACCTGTCTAGAAGAACTCAGTCACAAAACACATCCTGTGGGCACTTGCTGGGTGGGAGCTGTCCGGAAAGCTCTGGGAAGATGTCTGTCCTTGAAGAGGCCCACGGAAAGGGAGGCACGTGCGTCAAGTTTTCCTCTCTCACAGCATCAGCACCTCCACAAGACTGAAAGCTCTCTCCACTTCCAACAGTCACAGGTCCAGAGCAGGCGGGGGCAGGGGAAGATGCCAGAGACCAAAAGCAGGACCATCAGGATCCAGCAGGAGACCCCGAGCTCCCTCCTGCTGCTCCTGCCGCTCCTGCCGCTCCAGTAGCTCCTGCTGCTCCTGACAATCCCGCAGCTCCTGCTGCTCCTGAAGGTCCCGCAGCTCCTGCTGCCATGTCCATGACGTGCTAAGTTTTTAGTGTTCTGGAACCATGCATTGGAATGTGAACAGAAGCAAGAAAATGGATACTCAGCACTACTGGGAACAATACTTTGTCATGCAAGAATCTCTCGCATTCCTACTTTGGAGAGAAGGCTTTGACAAGTTCATTAATTTGAATTTTTCTTACATAAGCACATCCACAGCTCAATTCTGCTGCCCTTAGAAATGTTGTCCATCTCTAAATCGGGCAGGAATATAAGCCACAACCCTTCACTTTATCCAAACGTGGTTACCTTTTGTTTGGAAGAGAAAGGAAAAAGGAGTGAAGCAGTATCACCCCGGAGCATGAAGGATGTTTGTCCCCCGAGAGGCTGGGGCGGGTCCCAGGTTGAGCTGGGTGTCCGTGCTGACTGCTTGATCTGTGAGGGGCTCCTAAGCCTTCGATACTTTTCTTTTCTGCAGGTTTGTAATCCCTGAGGCTCTCTAAAGCACAGGAGGGCCGGAGATTCCCCTGCCTGGTCTTTAGTGGTCCTGTATCAGGACATAATTCCGTGACAATTAAAGTGGCTTTCTAAGGCCAGTGCAGAGTGGTATACAGAGGCAGTGTCATCAATGTGAATATGAATACATATTAATGTATATGTAACTATATGAACAATGTATCTACATGAACATATATATATGTATTTATGAAGTCTATTTATACTGAGTATTGAAACAGGTTTCTCTTTAAAGAAGGACTGCTTTAGGATGAAGAGAGAATACAACCTGGAAAATTAGAAATCGTAGAACATCTGCCTTAGGAAGAAATGGTAAGAAGAAAGGAAGCAGGATTGAGAGAGAAAAATGCTTCTTGTTGAAATCTGTACACTGACATAAAAAAAAAATACAGCAATAGAGCACCTGAACTGTGAGTTTAAAGGCAATACAAACCATTCCACTAAATTTATACTTATTTGCCTTCTCCTTGAGCAGACTTGTACATGTATACAAGTATTTTACTCCCCAGTTTTTTGTTACACAAGAAATAACTATGATTGGAAACAGGGAAGATGCTCAGAAGCGTTTCTCTTTGAAATCTACTAGGAAAATAGAGCTATTTAACATGTGTGGTATTTATCACATACGCTTTTCTACCAAGAGTATGTATCCGCATATGGGAAATACTTGAAGAGAAAAACTCAAGAATGTCTCAGCTCCTTCCTCAGCAGAACCATGAGAGTCTCTCATCACCATCAATTGTCCTGCTCAAAGCAGAGAGTGTGGCATCATTGTGGGAGTAATGTGAGACCCTAACATTTTAGCAGACAGGTCAGCTACAAAAGGCCTGCCATGA
Organism: Camelus ferus; assembly: GCF_009834535.1. NCBI lineage: Eukaryota > Metazoa > Chordata > Mammalia > Artiodactyla > Camelidae > Camelus > Camelus ferus. The sequence goes on along the minus strand of NW_022589693.1, from coordinate 103,679 downwards.
AGAAGCCGAAGAACCTGTAGGAAATTTACAGGGAGGGGTTGGAAAAAAAACACAAAGAGCAATTCTCTGAATCTGCTAATGCAGCTTTGAGGGGGAAATGAAGCTTGAGGAAGGAATTAAGTGAGGGACTGTCATGGGAAATGGCAGGGAAGCTGAAATGAATGAGTTAATGAATTTAACATGGAGTTAACATTTTTAAAAAATTCTGTAATCCACGCTATATTTTTTTTTACCTCTAGGTAAATTTAGTCTGAAAGCATCCCAAGACCTTTTGGGGATGGCATTTCTGCCAATATTTGCCTGCTCAGGCAGCATCACAAATAAAAAACAATGGTTTAATGTTATAGTGGGAGGCTAAGCATTCAAATAGGTGAGAAGGGATTAGCTGCCTTCTGGTTTTAAAGAGGGCTCTTAGAGCTTAATCCCCATGAGCTATTTGCTCCAGTATTTTTAATGGCCCTTAATAGCTCAAGCCTGCTCTGAACACATATGCATGTATTTATATTTGTATTGATACATATTGCATGTATCAACTTCTATTCCCTAGCTGAAATTTGTGCTGTGAATTACCGTAGTAAGCTTTTGTCTAAAATGTAATCATCTAATTATGTGTTCTGGGAGATGGCATGGCTAGACTCATAGAGCACCAATTCACGAGCATTTAATTTTTGTTTTTAATAAGAGACTCGGTGATTATGAGAAAAGGGATCTTTCTCCCGTTGGACAGGGAACGCAGTACTCAGACTTAAGTGATACTTTCAGTATTGGAATTTTCCTGGCCAGCTCCTCTGGGCATCTCATTAAGTGTTTCTAGTACTGCCGAGTAGTTTTGCCCTCTGACATGACCTTTAAAGGAATCCTGTTAGTAAATCAGAGGCTAAGAAGTCACGCAACATGAACCTAATGTAACTACGCAACATCAAATAGTGCTATCAAGATGCAGTCTTTCCTTTTTTTTAAGGATAATACAAACCCCTGTGAAATCTCTTTTTCAGGTTCACTAAATTAGTAGTATTGTGAGCCAGCACTGATTCATCGCAATAATTTGGTGGAACCAAAGGAACTGGTGGAAGGCTCTGTGAGTAGCCAGGAGCCATAAAAAAGGATAAAATGGAGCCTGGATGGGAGCAGGTAGCCGCCTCCCATGTGCACAGGCTTTAAGAGGTTTGAACCATAGCATCACTAGTGTTTTCAACAGCTGAGTGTTACATGTCTCTTTTGATAATGAAGGCTCCGTTAAAACTCCTTTTTGGCCCTCTGAGAGATGAATAAAAAACTCTTTAAACGTGGTGCATCTAATACTAAATGTCACATTTTACCAGTTGGCATGCATTTATCACTTCATTTCCCAGTACAGTAAACAACTCGTAACTCACCGGTTCCTTTGATTGGCAGCAGCCTTGGGCATTTCTTAACACTCATGTACTGTACTGCGTGGAGTCAAACTTCTGTAGTAATTGGCTTCAACAACAATAATCATAATAGAAATAATCATTCCAGAGTTAATCTCAAGGAGCCAAAAGAAGTAAGTCAAATATGGGGACAATAAATTACGGGGATTTCTCATTTAAGTAAGTAACAGGTTTAATAGCTTTCTCTAAGTACTGAGATCATTCAATTGAACATCTGCTTTCCAGCTGTGTATATTGATATATTACCAGGTTTTTTTCCCCTCTACCCTAAATGTATCCATAAGTTTTTAGGAGTTTCACTACCTGACTTTTTGACAAAGCCTTGATTGTGAAAGATGTAAAAATGTCAAAAATTCCATAGGCTATATTATGCCCAGGGTATTATTTTTCAATTGACACCGAAGACAGATGTCCATGGACAATTAAACCATTCTCCAATCACACCTTGTTCCAGCTGGGATCAGAGAATTAAAAGGAAATAAGCCCTCATAATTTACTTATTGCCAGAGTTCCTATAGTTTCCTTACTGTTAACAGTCTTATTAAATAATTCTATCAATACGAAAGGTACATTGTACGTTGCTCGAACTTCTCAAGTTGGCTTTTTTGTATTAAACTTAGTATTTCATCTTTTATAATAATTCATATACTGAGCAACTACTTTCAGAAAAATCCTGTTAGTTGGAGATTAGGATATCTTAAACTTGCTAAATCCCAAGTCAAGCCTTCGAGAGTTTAGCTGTAAAGCACCACACTGAAACAATCTGTACTAAAAACTGTGAGACTTGCCATTCAAAATAGATGTAACCCAGCATCTTGTCTAATAGGGCAACATGGTCCATGTTGTCCCCTTCCAACGACAACAACAAAATCCCAAATAAGATGTTATCTTCTTCCAGTCAGCCTTTATCATTACTGTCACTATAGCAACTAAATAGCTCAGAGTTACAAACTAAACAAGGGACCAAATAACTCGAGCTTATGAGCCTCTGTGCTATCACTGTTCATAAGATCCTAATTCAGAAATGCTCAAGTCACGCTCACAAAGGAAAAGCCATTATTCCCTCTTTCCCTGACCAAAAGTATGATTAATAAAAGAGCTTCACCATGTTCTAGGCTTTATGGATTAAACAGCTTAAGACGTGGGATGATGTAACCTGAGGGGACCATGTATTCATCCCAGTCCCCGGACACACTTCACGATGGCAGTCTGCTGGCTGGCAAAGTAATGTGCCAGGGAAGATGAGATTTATTGATTGATTGGTTTAATTTTATTAAATGACACTAAAGAAACAAGGGTTGCTTTTCTTTTCTTTTCTTTTATTTTATTTTTTTTTTTTTGCTTTCCAACATATGTAATTAGGAGAATACTGTATACAAAAATATAAAGTAGGACAGATTTGGACTTCTCCAAATGAGTCCTATCAATAATAGACCCCAAGCTACTGCAGCTTTTCAGATTCTTAAAAGAACAGCGTAATCTGTGAGATGTTTTCAAAATTCTCTATTATTTTTCAGAGCCATACATGTCCGGGTATCTAAACGCTTAAGAGGCATATCTGAGGAGAAAGGTTAACAATAATAATAATGATGTTAATAAAATTTGTATTAGTTAATAGTTTTTGCATACCTTATAAAGTGCCACTTGCCACATACTGTCTTTTTTCAATTGAACTATAGTTGATTCAACATTGTGTTAGTCTCTGGGGTACAGCGTAGTGATTCAGTTATACATGTATATATATTCTTTTTCATATTCTAAGGCTACTACAAGATATTAAATATAGTTCCCTGTCCATGTACTATGTTTTTGAATTCACGGTATTTGTATGCCCGGCTTACAGAAAAGCATGTTGAGTCACAGAGAGAATAAATAACTTCCCAAGTTAAAGGAGAGGCAGAGCTAGGATTTGAACCTAGGCGACCCGGCTCCAAAGCCTACTCTCAACCACTGAGTGCTGCTCAAATAGTTTTCATGTTATGCCTCAAAGGCGCAACAGTGTGGCTAAAAATATGAAGTAATGTATATTTCTTGTTTTCCTTTCATTGCTATTTATTGAATGTGTTATCTTTTCTATTATAATTGCTTCTTCTTCATGTCAAATTTATATCTAATTTCAGCTCTGTGACTTTTACACCATTTTTGGCAAGATTATTGGTTACCTTCCATAAACTTGCATTTTTTAAATGGCAGCCATTGAACGCTTGTAGCTTTCAATGTCTATGCACTCAAATACCTAACATACCCAATCTAATATTACATTTTAGCTCTTTAAAGACAGCCCACCACCCCCTCTCTCCTGCCTCTCAGGTAAGAAACCTGCTGATGGAGAGATGACAGGCTGCATTATCTCAAAGTGCCCTGTTCAGAGGGCTTGTCCAAAAGATAACAGAGCCACTAAATTTTTTGGTGATGAGCGCAAATCAGAAATGAAAGTATTGATTTCTGAGAGTAAATCTTAGCATGAGTGGAAGAGAGACAAACAGGCCGACAGAATCTCCTGCCCCAGCTTTTACATTGTATGACAATAAGAGAAGAAAATCAGAGTCAGGGATCTGATGCAGGGGGCTTCTCCGACAGGCAGATAACAAGGCTTTCTCTGTGGTTGACAGGGGACAAGTGATACCAGAGCCTGCAGTCCCTATGACAGCAAGAGACTCCCAGTGTAGTGGGGAAATCAGGGTAATAAATATGAGGGTTCTAGTGACATGTTGTAGGTATGTTACCATTAAAATTATACAGCGAGATAATGTATGAAGTCAGTTTGCTTCTCTGAAATATTCTAGATACACCCCTAGACGCTCCACAGTCAACATTTTATTTTCTCCCTTCACAATCAACTAAGATGCATTTCATAAATAATAAAATCAATCAGATAATCCTTTGGTTTTTTACCTGAAAGGGTTAACTTTCTCCTTGTTAAAAAGTTCTGGAAACATGCTAAGCTATTCTACCCAAGGTACCAGTCATTCTAAGATCTAGAAGGGTTATCATCGGGAGAGAGGACCAACCACATCCAGGGTCAACATCGGAAGCTTAGAGGCAGGTGGGTGATGAGAAGTTACAGTACATTAAGTCCAGAAGGTTTCACAACTTAAATAAGAAGTGAAGTATGAAGAGTTCATGTAATGACAACACACTGTGGCAAGTTCTCTGTTAAAAATATGAGTCCAGGGGACATAGAGAACTGGTATTCCAGCAGGATGGAGGAAAGACAGCCAAGAAAGAAGGCAAAGCAGGATCAGGATGGCTTCTTGGTGGATATGACAACTGAGTTAAGTTTTGAATAATGAGGAGGAATTTTCCAGCCAAGGGACTGGGTGAGAGAGGTGATATTCTGCCCCAAGAGTCTGGCATAGCCCTTTCAAGGATCTTTAAATAGTTAAGCATGGCTAGCTGCTAAAACTTCACGGGTCAGAAAAGTTGAATCTGCAGACTTTGGCAGATGCCAGATCATGAGCAGACCTGGCCATGCTTTGCAGTTTAAATTTTATCCTGCAGGCACTGGGGAGCCACAGAGGGGTTTTAAGAGTCAAGTCACAGCTCTTTAGATTTTTCAGAGATTTGAATTTTTAATTCATCCTTCAGCAAGTGAACTCTAGGAAGGATCAGAGGCCGGACCAGCCTGAGACCCCAAGGACCAGTCACAATAACTCAGGTGAGCAATGATGCAGTGGACAGAAGACAGAAGCTGTGACGTTCAGGAGGAAGAGATGCGGTGGAGCATGATGAAGAGTCCATAGTGATGGGACTTGCTCCCCTCTGGGTTGGGAGAGAAGGGGAAAAGCAACAGATTGGAGAGTGCAGTGGGGGGAAGCCCATTAGTCTAGGACACGAGGGTTTTCCAGATCCTGTTACTGAGCTCCTAGGCTGTAGTTGAAGGTGTCCACAAGTGGAGACAGCTCGCTGTGGGCAAACTAACGAATGCGTAGTGATGATGGACAGTGTATTCTAGGAAACTCATTGGAGGTTAACCAGGAGGAGTTTTAGCTTCTCAGAGAAAAGGACAAAGATGAAGATGGCATTTTCTCTCACTCCTTCTCTTGCCTTTTAAGTCAGAAGGAAGAAATCAGAGACTGAGTCTATAGTCAGTGTTCACTAGAGATGTACACCCTAAGAATAACCCTGGTCTTGTCATTCTGCCAAAATGTCGATTACAATTTTAAGTAACTTTTCTTTCTAGCTAGATTTTTCAGAGTAAGGATTGTGTCTTATATCATAGTAGTTCTGAAAGCGAGCAAAAAAAAAAATGTGTGTGAGGTAATCTTTAAAGATAATCTTCTCTAAGGCTGGTAAACTCCCTCAGCCTAAAGCAATGTGAATACAGCATTTCTAAGCTGTAATTATTCACAGAATATGATTTACTGAGCACATAAAATGTGCTAGGCATGGTTCTAGGGGTGGAGGATAGAGCAGTGAACAAAAAAAGCAGAATCTCTGTCTTTATGGAGTTTACATCTCAGGAAAAGAATAGATAAGAAGCAAGTACAGTGCATAGCATGTCAGATGATGGTAAGTGCTGAAGGAAAACATGAAGTGGGGAAAGGGGACAGAGGATCAGAAGGTGGCTGCAACTTTGGATAAAGGGGCCACATCTGGTCTCCTTGAATAGGTGATATTTGAATAGGGAGCCAAAAGAGGCTGTGAGCAAGCCATGCAGGTACCTGGCGGTAGGCCTTCCAGACAGAGAGAGAAACTTGGGCAAAGGTTTTGAGTCAAGGATTTGCCCAGGGAGCTTGATGGCCAGTGGGGGCAGAAGGTGTGTGAGCAGAGAGAATGAGAGGAGGAAAAGCAGGCTTCGGGAGCAGGGCGATGGGAGCAGCTAGGATGCTGAGGTCCAGCACGGCTTTTATTCTCAGTGAGGTGGGATCCGTCACAGGTGTTTAGCAGAGGAACTACATGGTCTGACATGTTTTCACAGCATCACTCTGGCTGCTGTGTCTTTGAGAATAGGGCTATGAGAGAGAGTGCAGGGGCCAGAGTACGGAGACAGTTGGGAAGCAGAGGTTTTTGCAATTATCTAGAAATGAGGGCAGCTCCGAACGTGGACCAAGATTGTGACAGTGTAGGAAGGAGGTTAGAAGTGGTCAGTTTCTGGATAGACGATTAATGTTTCCCTGCTAAGGGACAGAAGCCCGATTCAAAGAAGAGCATGTGGTGACCGTGTTTGAAACCGCCTTAGTCCTCAGACCAGAATTTACAAGATCTGAGGGTGACAAGCTGGAGAGCCAGGAGATGTGATGTGTAGTCTGAAAGCCAGCAGGCTGGAGACCCGAGAAGAGCGATATTTCAGTCTGAGTCCAAAGGGTAGAAAAAAAGACCAACGCTCAGAGACAAGCAGTCAAACAGGCGTTTCCTCTCAGTCAGCTTTTTTGTTCTATTCGAGTCTCTGATTGGATACATCTCATTCACATTGGAGAGGGAAATCTGCTTTAATTGGCCTGCCTAGTCCAAATGTTACTTTCATCCAGAAACACTCCACAGACACACCCAGAGTGATGTTTGGCCAGATGTCTGAGCACCCCCATGGCCCAGTCAGGTTTACACACAAAATTAACCATCACAGATCCACCCCTTGTCAACTTGGCACCTATGTGCGTCTCCTTAAACTATACTTAATCTCCAAATAAGGACAACAACAAGGTCATAATTTTACCCAACATGAAACCAATATCCTGTGTGTTAACCGAAAACACTCGAACTCTTTTGCCAGAAGCGAAGGTAAAGTCCTTGAGTGATGTTTGCTCCCCTCCCTGACATTCCGTAAATAATTAGCCGTACTTAAACCCTGTGATATAATGTCAGTGCATCTTCCTTTACATGATCATGGAATACAGAGAGAAGAAATCAAAGATATTTATTTTGTATGCACACGCACAGATTCACAACAAAATAAGGAGGAAATACTCAAAACAGTTACAGTCCTCATTTCTGTAACTGGCCATGTGGTCATAGCTGATATTAATAACTACCTTCTTCCAGTATTCATTCCGTATTCCCTTTGCCTTCAGCAAGCACTTCAACTGGTTGTGATTTTTAACTGGTGGGATGACTCAAACCTTCATTCTGGAAGAGTCTGGACCGTTCGTAGTCCTGCCTGGATTGGGTTGCTAGGGTTTTCCATTACCTAATCACAGGGCATGGTAATCCTAGAGACACTGTAAGTGATCTCCTATGTTCCAGACACCCTCTTGCTTACTCCCGCTGTAGATGAGTCGTCCAATTTCCCTTTGGTGTTTAGAATTAATCTCTATAGTCAGCACAGTAAGCCCCTTCTTTGCCTGTTAATCCAAAGGCATTAGGATCCCAAAGTGGCTAGGCTGCAGTCTTAATTTCCAGTTCAATGGAATCATCTTTGTGTCTCCTGATGGAAGTTCTTCCTTTGGAGTCAAGATCTCTAGGCCCACAGAACATTATGTCAGGGAACAGGAGGGAGAAGTGTCGCCAGCAGGTTACTAAGGGTAGTAGTGATGGTGCCACTGTCATTTCCACACGTGACTCCTGGACCTGTGAAGCCTGGCTGTGGGAGAGGCAGGACTTTATATCATACACAGCTTTCTAGAAAGAATCTTGCTCCAAACCTTCAAGGTATCACCACTTAGCTGGCACTGTAACTGGGATTTTAAAAGGCTATTCAACTGTTCTGTTAAGCCAGCTGCTTCAGGATGGTGGGTACGGTAAGACCAGTGAATTCCATAAGCACTGCCACCCTTCTTTGCTTTATTCAGATCTTCAGCTGATTGAACAATGTTCATCCATATAAGGGAGGGAAATCTGCTTTATTCGCTCCACCAATATAAACACTGATTTCATCTCAAAATACTCTCACAGACACACCCAGGGTCACGTTCAGCCAAATAACTGGGCAAACTTTATTCCAGCCTAGCTTTAAGAATGGATGTCCACGGCAAAGGGAACTAGACCAAACAGAAAAAGCTTCCTATTGAATGGAAGAAGGTATTTGTAAACAAGACATCTGATAGGGGGTTAATATCTGAAATGTACAAAGAACTCATACAACTCAACATCAAAAAAACCCCAAACTGTCCAACTTAAAAAAAAGTGGGAAAAGAACATGAATATACATTTTTTTCCAAAGAGGACATACAGATGACCAACAGGTACATGAAAAGATGCTCAATATCACTAATCACCAGGTAATGCAAATCAACAGCACAGTGAGATACCATCTCACACCTTGTCAGATGACTATCATCAAAAAGACAAGAAATAACAAGTGTTGGAGAGGATGTGGAGAAAACGAAACCCTTTGTGCTTTGCTGGTGGGAATGTAAATTGGTGCAGCCATCCATTATGGGAAACAATACAGGGATTCCTCAAATATTTAAAATAGAATATCAGATTTAAAATAGAACTACTATATGATCAAACAATTCCACTCTTGGGTATTTATCCATAGAAAGTGAAAAAAATAACTCAAAACCCTATAAGCACCTCTATGTTCATTGTAGCACTGTTTACAATAGCAAAGACATGGAAACAATCTAAGTGTCCATCAGTAGATAAATAGATAAAGAAAATGTGATCTATCTATCTATCTATCTATCTGTCTAGATAGATAGATAGATAGATAGATAGATAATGGAATATTATTCAGCCATAAAAAAGAATGAAATCTTCTCATTTGCAACATCATGGATGGATCTTGAAGGCATTACGCTAAGTGAAATAAGTCAGACAGAGAAAGACAAAAACTATATGATCTCACTAACATAAGGAATCTTAAAAAAACAACCACAGCAAAAACAACAAATGAGCTTATAGATACAGAGAACAGATTGGTGGTTACCAGAGGCAGGGGGTAGGGAGTGGGTGAAATGGGTGAAGATAGTCAAAGGTACAAAGTTCCAGTTATGAAATAAATAAGCCATGGGGATGTAATGTACATTATGGTGACTCTAGTTAATAATACTATATTGTATAGTTGAAAGATGCTAAGAGCATAGAGCTGAAAATTTTTCATCACAAGGAAGAAAATGATAATATGTATGGTGACAGATGTCAACCAGACTTATTGTAGTGATCATTTCACAACATATACAAATATCAAATCATTACATTATACAGATGAAACTAATAAAATGTTATATGTCAATTACACCTAAAAACAATTGGATGTGCATTTAAACAGGCTTGTTAAACCACCTTTAGTAAGGGTAGAGTTTATTCCAGAACAAACTCGATTCTGGAATTTGGGTCCAAGCATTGCCCTTAAGCTCACAGTATGGAGTAGATTAATAAATTGGAGAGAGGATCTCAACATTTTAGTGCATCCTGTTCTGTAACCATAACCCCAGGGCAGGACAGAATGAAGGAAGTAGGAAGTCAGAAAGAACTTACACAAGCTTGCTCCTTGGGAGGCAACAGCAACGAACTGAGCAGCACATTACCTAGTAGAGAGGCTGTCTCTTTCCATACTGGATAGTGAATGCAATATTCAAAATGCAGCTAAAATTTTTGATTTTTAGCACAGAAAGGATATTTGATTCTGAACTCACATAATGGTTCTGGAAAATACGGTACTATAACCTCTAGATGCTGACCTTGATGTTACATTTACTGCTTTATTGGCACCAACCTCCATTTGATAATCTACCAACAGATGGTCAGGGTATCTTGGTATGCGTTCTAGTCCCTTGTCTATTTGTGCATCATTTGACAGGATACTTCTGAGGCAGCAAAATTTAGCTGACGATGTTATGGTTCATTGTTTCCAGCAATGGTTTTGGCTTTATCTAGAATTATTTGATTCAAATTGACATATGACACTAATCTTATTCAACCTGATTGTCAAACAATAAGGATGTGACAACTCTGTAAACCTTCAAGAGCTATTGTTGTCTTCCATAGTGTGCATTTCAAGGGTGCTGTCATGCCGTGGCTAGTAAACAAGAATATTTAGAGAGCTGATTTTAAAATGTTATGAAGGTTAGTGATCTTTTGAATTAAAGGCATAAAACTGAACAGTATTTTAATACTAGAGCACTGGATTCCTGGCAAATATTAAAGTGTTATCAAATGTATCATTCATTTATAGATAAATGGTGGCACACAGATTTTTGTCACAATTTTTAATGGTAGTAAATTATCATTCTAGTACTTGGAATAGTTCCACTGTAACATACAAGAATAATGGAGAAATTCAAAGCCAAAAATTGTTTGGGTTTTATATACTGTAATGAAACATTTGGCAGATTTTGGTATATATATGATTCCAGAGCCCTTGTAAAGAAATAGCACAAAAATAATTTGGCAATATGGATTACAGTGGGTGAAATTTCACATTTGTCCTAAGAATTCAATTTTTTTACCTGATGAAGTATAAGAATTATGGACTAAATTTTAAGTACAAAGATGATTATTACAACATTTTATGTAAAAACAGAAGCAGAAAGTAGGTTTAATTACCAAATATTTGAATAAATTATGGCATATTAAAATGAATTTTAATGCAATGAATATCATAAACCAGTTACATAGTGTTTCCAAAATATTGAAAAATAAGAGTACATATAATTTCTATATGTATATATATGTATAAAATGTATATGTATATGTATAAAATGTCAACAATTTATCTTTTTAAAAGGAATTGATGTGTTCAGTCAGCAGAGAACAATGTGTCTCTGATGGTGGGATTACCAGAGCTTTTTATTTCTCCTTTTTTGTTGAAGTTTTGCCAGTTTCTACAATGATGCATACAATGCAATTAGAAAAAAATCCGTAATAGTTTAAAAAATAAAGCATGAAAATATTTTAGTCATTAATTCTGTGCCATTAATAGAGTCTTCTACAGTGTGCATTTCCAGGGTGCTATCATGTTGTGGGTAGTAAACAGGAAAGTTTTGAGAGTTGACATAAAAATATTGTGAAGATTAGTGATCTTTTGAATTGAGTGCCTACAACGGAGCAGTATTTTAATACTAGAGAATTATAGATATTTTGATAATCTAAGATTTTCCATCTCATTGATAGATGAATACACACACCTAGAAAGATCTCCTGAGTTTTACTTGTTTAAGAACAAGTCTTATTATGAAATCTAACAAACCATAAAGATGCCTCCTCTTATGTACTTTTTAGGAATTTAATAATTAAGTAAGGAACTATTTCTCTTTGGAAGTTCCCATGGGAGTTAGGCAATACTCCTAGGGATCTAATCAGACTGCTGTCTCAGTACCATCTGAGTTTGAATGACACTTGCACCAGAGTCACAAAATAGAAAATAAACAAACACACAACTTTGAGTCAATAAAAACCAAGCAGAGGAAATGATTATTCCCGGTGAAGGATCAGATATGCTAACAAAGGCAGACATGATGACAGCTTCTGTGAATGTTTACCTTTTCGAAGTCATCTACTAAACTGAAGACATTTGAATGGCATTCTCCTCACATCTATCTCAATAAGAATTTTGCTCTGTGTAATTTACTAACACATACTGAGAAATGTTTATTGACATGGTGTGTTTCTTTATTTAACAAGTCAGGCAATCATTTTATTTCAGTCTTTTTGTGTAAAGTGTGGGAGTACTTCATTTTCATCACTTAAGAGTTTACTAAGATTTCACTGTCTCCGAGGGTGTTGTTTTAACTTCATTATTGCTTGATCAGGTTTCCACTTCAGTGAATTCTTCATTGAAACCCGACAGCCTAAGTAACAGTAGGAAGGAACGAAGCTCTGATGCTGGCTGAGTCTTCAGTCTTTGTTTCTTATGAAATGTATTAAAAGGACTAGGCAGATAACAAGTCAGAGTTTCAACTCCATTCCTTTTTTGTTAGGTGCATTTGATACTGAAGCTTAGGAAACAAATCGATAAAGAAAATACAAAATAGTGTTAAAAGCTTTAAAAAGTAAAATAGGAAAATTGTGCTGCATTTGTAAGTTTTACCAAAAACAATTCTTCCAATTAAAGATCTGACACCATTTAAACTAAGCCTTATTTAAACCTATAGTGTGCCACAATAAATTTGAGGTTACACTGGTTCATTCGTTAACAGTTTCTATGCCATTGACACCATCAAGCAGACTAGTGACATCAAAATGATTTACTTAATAAAAAGATTTTTCCTTTCTGATACAATATTTTTGTGATGTATTTATGAAGTAATTTCTTTCTGAATTACATAATCATAGCAATCTGCAGCATAAATCAATCCCATTTAATGACAACAAAACCAATCGATTAAATGACATTAAAAGATTTTTATCAGTTGAAGTAGGTCAGGCCTAGAGACATGATCTAGCTCCTGGGGGATCAGAAGTCTGCTCAATTATTTTCAATTTTAATATGCTTACACTATTCAGTGTAATTAATAAAAACATGCATTCTATAAAAGGGATTTTTAACTCCCGTCCCATTTATCAGAATATGGTTGCAGAATTAGGGAAAGAAGTTTGTTGAAGGATAGTCTTGTGTCAGAATCCTATGATGGCCCACTAGTCTCACATGTTCCATAAATCTCTCTGATTATGTCTTCCCCTTTATAACATTAACATGGCCACAAACACCACCAGTTATTAAGAACACAATTATGTCTTTGTGAGATAATAGGAAATGTATATTAGCCTCTATTTCCAGCTCCTAGCACAGAGATCCTAAACCCTTGTAATTTCCTGGGTGATAGGAGTGCCTTTTGTTCTAATGAGACAACTCAGAGGTGGGGGTGGTCTCTGGATGGCTTCTGAATGAGAGCTAGTCACCAGAAAGACCAAGCCATGGTTAGAAGCTTGGAATTTTCAGTGCTGCCCTCCATTCTCTTGAGAAGAGAGAAAGGCTGGAAGTAGAGTTACTGGTGGGTCATGCCTATTGATGAAGCCTCCATTAAAGTCCCATGGATTTTGGAGAGCATCCAGATTGGAGATCACAACCACACATAGAAAGGCGATGTTCCCCACAAGAACAGAAGCTCCTGCGCTCAGGCCCTTCCCAGACCTTGCCCTGCGTATCTTTTCATCTGGCTGTTCATCTGTATCCTTTATCATATCTAATAAACTGGCAAATGTAAGTATTTCCCTGAGTTCTGTGAGCTGCTATAGTAAATAATCAAACTTGAGGAAGGGGTCATGATAACCTCCAATTTTTAGCCAAATTGGATCCAATGTATTGCATGCAACATGCTACCTCCAGTACAGCGTCTTATCCCTTAAAGTAGGACATGCATTACGGGCAACCCAAGGACCTAGTACTTGAGACTGACATCTCTAGTGTGTGCTCTTGTGTGAGTAGTTTTCTGGGACTGAGCCCTTAACTTGTGGGATCTCCAGGTATATAATCTGTGTCAGAACCGAGTTAAATTGTAGGACACACAGCTGGTGCTGTGCAATTGCTTGTTGTGGAAAAAAAAAACACACACACACACATACCTGGTGGCAGGACTGCCACGGGTGGGGAAGTATTATGAGAGTCAAGGAGAGAAACACAGGTGGAAGGACAAATAGAAAACTGAGCTTCCCCCAAACAGTCTAAGACTGCACTAAACTATTTTCAGAGAACTGGAAGTCTATAACGGTCCTTATTAGGAAAGGACCAAACACAGGCATGGGTAGCAGATACCCAAAAGCAATTCGTTCTGAAATACCAGTGTGGAAGTTGTGCAGGGGTAGAGGTGGGGTGAGGATGATGTCACCTTCTGGGGGGATGTGTCTGGGCTCCTGAGGCAGGTCTGAGATGAGGACTTGAGTGCAGGGAGCATGTTTGGGAGGTAATCCCAGGAAGCATGAGCCAGAGGTCAGGGGACAGACAATAAGTGTGTAACTACTGGGGGCAACTGGGGCTCAGTTCACCTGGGGACACTTTAAGGATTCATGTAGAAACGCCCAGAACTGTCCCTCACTGTCAATATTTTCCAAGATTCTCACGAGTCTTTTTTTGATGGTTGCATCTGAGTGTACTAAATCTCTGCTGTGTACAGGCTGCCCTGCCCTTGGGCTCAGCCAGGTCCCATGGTGCTAGATGAGGCTCCCAGGGGGAAAAGTGGAGAAGTGCAGGAGCTCATGGTCAGAGGCTGTCAGGGTGTAGGGGAACTGTTCACCTTGGCTCAATCTGAACTCGTAGGCTAGCTGAGGAGGCATGGAACAGATTAGCAGGAGAAACTCACGGCATAAAGTATCCGAGGTATGTTTTTAAAGGAAAAGGTATGGGGAATGAAGTAATCACATGGTAGAATATTTTTACTTTATTTACCTTCAATTTCCAAAAAAAAAAAAAATTAATATGGTAGGAGAACTAGCTTCTAAGTCAGAAAGATCTAGGTACAAGTTCTAACTACTTCTAATTGTAGCTGTGCAATCCTGGTAACCATATTTGACATTTCCACAATTATTTCTTTTTTTCTAACTTGAAGTACAGGATAGCACTTTTATGGGGGGGGGGCGGGGGGGGAAACACAAACAAACCTGTTTACACCAGAAACAGACTCACAAGCAGAGAACAAATTTATGGTCACCAGGGGGAAAAGCGAGTGGGAAGGGATAAACTGGGAGTTCGAGATTTGCAGATGCCAAATAAACTACTATATATAAAATAAACAACAAGGTCCACCATAAGCGAGTGGGAAGGGATAAACTGGGAGTTCGAGATTTGCAGATACCAAATAAACTACTATATATAAAATAAACAACAAGGTCCACCATTATTTCTTTTTTCAGCTTTGTTTTTTAACTGAAAAGTAGTTGATTTACAATGTTAGTTTCAGTTATACAACAAAGCGATTCAGTTACACATATACATATTTTCAGATTCTTTTCATTTTTAAAATTTTGTTTTTTCATGATTTCTTAATAAATATAGTAAGACAATGTAAAACTTCGCTGCAGTTTTTCATCCCCTGCTATGCACTGAATTGCCTCTCCCTAAACATCATACACTGAAGCCCTAACCGCCACCACCACCCCGGCACCATTGTGACTGTATTTGGAGACTGGGTTGGTAAAGAGGCAACGAAGGTTAAATAAGGTCATAAGGGTAGTGTCCTGACCCAAGAAGAGCAAGAGACAGCTGAGCTGTCCCTCTCTTTGCCATATGAGAACACAGCAAGAGGGGGGACATCTACAAACCAAAAGAGTCCTCACTAGAAACCAAATTGGCTGAAAAACCTTGATCTTGGACTCCTAGCATGTAGAGCTGTGAGAAAGTCAATGTCTGTTGTGTGAGCCACTCCGGGTGTGGTATTTCGTTGTGGCAGCCAGAGGAGACTAAGATCTCCCCTTTCCAAATCTACACACATGGTGTATACAGTGTGGTGGCGTCTTAGTCTACTCAGGCTGCTATGGGGCAGCACCACAGCCTGGGCAGCATGAAACAACAGAAACTGATTTCTCACAGCTCTGGAGGCCGGGACTCCAACCAGCATGGAGAGGGCTCTCGTCCTGGCTCATAGGCACCTCGTGGCTGTGTCCTCTCACGGTGGAAGGGCCTACGGACCTCTGCGGTCTCTTTCCTAGGGGCACTGATTCCATTCGTGTGAGCTCCACCCTCGTGATTCAGTACCTCCCCAAAGTCCCATCTCCTGATACCATTACCTTGGGGTGTTAAGATTGCAACATGTTAATTGAGTGAGACACAAACATTCAGACCGTAGCAGGAGGTTTTGACCTAAGTGGGGAAGATGATTTTTACTGTAGTTTAGTTTTATTTGTTTATGTGAGAGATGTCTAGGCTACTTCAGAATTGTATTATCACTGCCACCTTCTACTAAATTGTAGGTTCTGCTAAATTGGTCTTTTCACTTGCTGTGTTGTTTTTTTTTTTTTTTTTTTTTTTTTTTTTTGTTCGCTTGCTTTTCTTGGAGCACCTTTAGCTTAATTACCTTTTAAATCCAACTTTATGTTGCAAACATTTATCCCAGCTCACACACTCTTAAATAGTCCAGATTCCTACCTCTATGATGACACGTGGTTTTATTTAATCTAAAATGCTTTAAAACCATAAGAATTTACTTTAACTTTTGTAGTGTATAAATAATATGCTGTAGATTTGAAATATACAGAGTTCCTCATTTCCAAATTTTATTCCTGTATCTATTTTCTCTTACAATAGTCTCTAAACTAACTACTAATCAATTATACAAACATGTATTAAGTAACTTTTAGGTCCTAGGTCCTCTCATAGGTAGTGGGGACACAGAGGATAACCCTCACCTCTCCCCCCTCCCCCCCTACTAAGAGCTAACCGTCTAGTGGAACACACAAACGGACTGTTACAGTTCAGGGTAATAAATAAATGGTAGGAATCTAAATATGTTGCTTTTTTAAGTGAAACACATCTGGGCAGAAATAAACCGCTTCAGGACAGAGTCTGCAAAGTGTTTCACTAGCCTTATTTTCTCATGTTGAACACTGGAAACTTGATACTAAAGAGGGAGTCAGCCCTGGTTATAGAAGTTAGAAGGTTTTTGTTTGCTTGCGTGAATATTTGTCTTTTTCCTCAGGGCTCTGTAAAGGTGACACGATGATTTGTTGACAATGAATGAGCACACTCTCTGCAATGACAACCCTTTTACAACCTCCTGTGTGTATGAAATACACACCCACAGACAGCAAACTGGAAAGGATGTGTAGGAGATTCTCATATCGGTGTCTTCTTCTCTCTCAACAGGAACAGATAATAACTCTTAACCAGTGCAGCTACAGGGATAAAAGATTCCCCCCTTCCCTGTGTGTCCCGCACAGCTCCCTCCCTACGCCATCTGCCTTGACATGTGCACACCAGCACTTGGAAAAGACTCCAGGGGCCTGATGCACAGATAAGCTTCTGATGCTCACCCCCTGCTCCTATATGGATGCTATTCAATTCAAAGTGTAAATTTTAGACACACACTACTGTATATGAAATAGATAAACAACAAGGACCTACTGTATAGCACAGGGAATAACAGATAATGGAAAGAAGCTGAAAAGAAAAAATATACACACATATATATATAACTGAATCACTTTGCTATACATCTGAAACTAACATTGTAAGTTAACTACGCGTCAATAAAAAATTTTAAAAAGAAAAAAATGTAAAAAAAAAAATTGTAAATAGGGCTAAGTTCCAAAAGTGGAGTTAAGAAAAGTTCAGCGTGACCTTATTTTTCCATGATCACTATAACAACACATTTTTAAAGTTCTGTTGAACTATATTTTACATACCATACAACACACCCATTGAAAGTGTACAATTCAGTGAGTTTTAGTACATTTGTGGAATAGCCATCATCACAATCCAGTTCTTGAACACTTCCATCGCCCCAAAGCATTTCCTCATGCCCATTTTCAAGCAGTCCCGTCTACCATTCCCTCACTCTCGGCCCCCATCAATCACTGATCTGTTTTCTTTTTCACAGATTTGACTTTTCCAGAGCTATATATAGATAGATTCATACAAAGAAAGTATAGTCATTTGTGTCTGTCAATGCTGTTGTTGTCTTTTTATTTTGAAATAACTATGGATTCACAGAAAGGTGCAAAAATAGTACAGGGAGGCCCCATTTACCTGCACCCTGTCTTCTTCAGGAGTATCCTGTGACTATAGTACAAAGACAAAATGAGAAATTAACAGCGACTCAGTGTGTGCATAGTTCTAGGTCATCTCATAATGTGTTAGAGAATACGTAGATTTGTATTACATGTGTGGATTTTGTCATTTTGAGAATGTTATACAAATGAAATCACAATATGTAACTTTTCATACCTTAATTATGTACAGTTTATTGACTATTAATTATGCCTCAAGAAGATGTTAAAATGGGGTTGGGCAAAGCACTTATGTACTCCAATGAGAAGGACATTGCTTTACACTTTTGAGGAAGTAGTGATTATCTGGATGTAAAATCCCTTTTACATCAGCTCCCCTTAGAGCAAGGCTGACACAGATTCTGTCTGTGTCAGTATAATGCATAAGCAGAATAATAAAAAATATTCAGGAATGACAGAAATAACTACTTGTAGAAGTGGTAACAATAACCCCGCAAGCCAGTTTAGGGTGAAAGCACTCCGTTTATTGAACCGTTTCAGCAGTCTTTCAGCAGCTCATTAGATGTGCCCAGTAACATCAGCAACATTTCAGCAACCCACAGGAAGTGCCCAGTCCATGGGCGGAGTGCCAGGTGGAGAAAGGTGATGGAGCGCAGGATTCCTCCCCGGCCTTCCCTCTTGCCAGTGGGCTGGGGGCGGTTGTGGTAAAGACACAGCTGCAGATCACCCCAATACCTTTCGCTGGAGAGTGAGTTATTCTGATTTATCTACAGTGTTCTTAGTGTATCTCTGTATAAACATTTAGTGATTGCTCCAGGCATTACATTATACACACATGACTTACCACCGCTTACTAGTGTCATCTTTTTCACCAGTTTGAATAAAGTCTAGAAACCTTCCTTTTCTTTTAGTTCCCTTACTCTTCCCATTTATAATACCATTGTCTTTAACTATTAGCTCCAGATACACTGAGAACCACATCAAATAATGGTATCATTTTCTGAGTTGTAGACTTCAGCATCTGGTCTGGGATCCATGAAGCAGAAAAAAACCCAAACCCAAACCAAAAACCAAACCAAAAAAAAAAAAAAAAAAAAAAAATCCGGGGAACTTACCACGCAGACTTTTTTTGGGTCCTGAAGTGTCTAATCAGTCTTCCTTCTTCCTTTTTCTCAACAACTGTCAGAGTGTATCTGTGTGTGTGTGTGTGTGTGTATGTATGTTTTACATATCTCAGATAAATATGTTTTTATATATCTCATATATATATGTTTTACGTATCTCATGTGTGTTATATATATTTTATATACAATAATATATATAATATACATTTACATATTTATTTATAGGAAATGTATATTTATATCTCTGGGTTTTTATCTGTTGTAAGTGTGAGGAATAGAAAGAAGCCCTTCGTTCCAACTTGTCGCTGCCCTCTCCCACTACGTTTTAATTGTTTTTTGTGTCATTACTATAGAATCATAGGATTTTCAGGCAGTGGGCATAAAGTTTATAAATTTATTCTAAAAATACAGCACAGTTTTAGAACATGGGTTCAATGCTGCCCCGGTCGCTGGTGCCCAGATGGTGGTCAGTGTGCTGTGTGACTGCTCCGGGGCCTCCCCTCACTCTGACACCCCCTCATTACTGGGCTTAGCCACTGCTCATGCATGTGCTTAACATACAGCCTTTAAATACTGTGACCCAATGCTCCATCTCTGCAGAAATCTATACTCCGGTCGAATCGACTCTTCAAAATATTGTTTGTGATTATGTGAGTTTATAATCTTTTTTCTCTCTGTTTTGATAATTCCCCAGGAGACAGTTTCTCTTGAAATCTCGCTGTATAAATTCACCTTATTGTTTCCTTCCTCAGCTGCTGTCCTTGAACTTTCCTCACACTCGGAGCCAGCTCCACCTGTCGGTCCCTCAGCCTCGCCTTCCCTTTCCTCTCATCGACCCCCTTTCCACATCTGTCTTCTGCTATGAACACCACTGGACCAGTTCCAATTTGAGCTACATTCACTCCGCACTGCCCCCTACCTCCCACTCTAACCCCCTTTCTCCTAACATCCCCCACACTCCCCCTCACATACTTCACCCACCCCAGGAAAGGAAAACGGTTCAAAAGTTTTCATTTTGGAAAGGTGAAACTCTCCTGTTGCTGGATTTGATTTCCACCTGCTCCCACTTGAAGAACTCAGCAGGAGGAGTGACGTCTTGGTATGCCAACACAGATCCCTAGAGGGGCCATGCACAGGGACACAGATAAATCTGGAGGATGTGGTCTATCAGACTCTGTATTTCTAGCACATGTTTCTTTCTTCCAGGACGTTCTCCTCCTTTCAAGACTTAGGTCAGCAAGCTTCCAAATTTAACAATTATTGATATTAAGTATACTAAAAATACATTCTGACTTTTAAAAGTACAATTTGAGCCTAATTCATTTATAAGTTTTAGACAAAACAACTAGAAATGGGGTTAATTATTAAAGTGTTCAGGTTAATAAAGGAAATCTTTTCTAAAAATAATAGCACACGTCAGAGATGAGTAAATACAGTCACTTACTCTAGGAAGGGATTTCAAGGCACCAGCTACTGACCTGCTCCCCTTCAGTAGGGGATACACTAATATTGACTGTCTCATGTGGACCAGTGCTCAGTTTATTAGAAAATTCAAATTAAAGTTTTCATTCCTTAACAACACGTTCATACTGTACAGCACAGGGAACCATATTCAATACCTTGTAGTAACTTATGGTGAAAAAGAATATGAAAATGAATATATGTATGTTCATGTATGACTGAAGCATTATGCTGTACACCAGAAACTGACACGATGTGGTAAATGGATTATACTACAATTAAAAAAAAATAACAAAAAAAAGTTTTCATTCCTTATTATATAATCAGAAAATAAACTCTAGTCACATTTATTACTCTAGAACATGCAGAAGTATTTAAAAGTTTATATTTGGAATCTCATCAAACATAAGGCCTATTATTACATGTAATCAACTTTACTGAAGTAAATACTTATCCCTTACAAACAACGATTGAACACAACCTGTGATGAATAGATTCACCTCTGAGGGGGTTATTCATCCTGGTCTACATTAGTATCGCAGTAAGTTTCCACTGTTCATTTCAGTTAAAGAGAATCGTTTAAAAGCCTCTCACACAATAACACCGTTTCAGACAACTTTGGCTTCAGCTCTTCATTTTATATTTATTTCTTGTGTATGAGGCCCCGTTCTTCAGTGATAGAATGATACTCTTCTAATGTGAGGTGCGCCCTTCCATCTGCTGCTGCAGGCAATTACACAGCAGCTCTCCTGGGGCCCCCTGACCCCTTGTTAGAATGTACCCACTCTTCCCACCCATCAGTCACCAAGTGTTCACTACCTGTGGAGTCTTGATGACACAGCTCGGTTCTGCATGTCAAATAGTCACTTTAGTCCTATTAAATTCTCATTGCGTGACATTTTGGACCACTGATGAAAGCTGGAAGAAGCGTTACTTCCATTATGGGGTTTAATAGTATGGCTTTTTGACACAAAGCAAAAATAAGTATTCCAAAGTTGTGTTGCATGGTCATTTTCTCTCTTAAAAAATAATCTTCTGACAGTGCAGCATTCTCCTGTCTCAAACACCATAATAAATAGGAATTTGACCACAGTGGTTAATATAGCAGCTCCATGGACTGAGATACTGAGGTTTCATTACTGACTTCACACCAGGAATTAGACCTGCCAGGACATTTCACTGATTAAAACTAGATTAATTACCTGTTAACGTGTCAGGTTTTACTCACTTTGGCAAGGGCACTAACCATGAAGAACAGATGAAAGGAACGCTAAAGGAAATGCCATTGGTAGCCTGTCAGATCCTTACCCAGTTCCCATCCTGTGGGTTAAACTATTTAGCAGAATTTTTATCAGATGTTTCTTAGAGTGAGTAATGCCACAGACACAATCAAAGGAAAAAAAATAACCTTTTATATTTGAATTCAAAACACGCAATTTTAATCTTTTTGTGTGTGTTGTAATATCAAGTAATGTAATGGCCCAGATTGTGAGAGAGGACGATGTCTTGACATAGGAAATAGACTTAGCCAATAAGTTATTTCAAGTCAGACTATTACTCAGGACGTGTTCAATGGTTGAACAGCAGCTAGGAACGGTGGGTGAGCAGCTCCACACCGCAGGTTCTCACTGCTAGAAGGGCACGGCCATTTGTGTGTGACTAAGTGAGCTAGGGAGACTCCTTGGGCCATCAGCACAGCGATGTCAGGTTCACAGCGACCCAGAGCATAAGGCCTAAATTAAAGGCTAAATTTCACACCTTCTTTTTCAAACCAAGTCTCAGACTTCTTTTCTCAACTTTATCCCTCCCTCCTGCCCTCACGCTGTTTTAGGGAGACATTCACACAGACATATCCAGTGCTATTGTTTTGTCCATGGTCTTCAAGGAACGTGCCTTTTTTCCTGGTAAGTTGCCTCATTCTGGCACTACTCTTCCTTATGGTACAATATCTGCTTTTTTGATCTTGGCTCCATCAAGAGTCACAGGGGCCCTTTCTGAGTCTGCAGTGCCGTTCTGGGCTGCTTGCAACAGGAGGACCTTTTCTGCCAACAGCCCTGTTCTTTTTGAATTTTATCATTGTAGAAACTGCATAAATCTACACAAATCAGTTATAATATTCAATACTTATGGTCAATTAATCCATAGATATATCTAATAAAATCAGTTATGATAGTAAATATGTAGCATCAATTTCAAGAACATAGACTCTTTTGATATTGTTTTCTACATAGTCTTTTATTGAAGTAGAGTTGATTTACAATGTTGTGTTAGTTTCTGCTGTACAACATAGTGATTCAGTCATACATGTATATTATTTTCATATTCTTTTTCATTATAGGTTTTGTAAGATATTGAATATAGTTCCCCGTGCTATACAGTTAGGACCTCACTGTCTGCCCATTTCATATATAGTAGTGTATATCTGCTAATCCCAAACTCCTATTTACCCTCCCCCTCTTCCTCCTTTGGTAACCATAAGTTTGTTTCCTAGGTCTGTGAGTCTGTTTCTGTTTTGTAAATAAGTTCATTTGTGTCATATTTTAGATTCCACATATAAGTGATATCATATGGCATTTGTCTGACTTCACTCAGTATGATCATCTCTAGGTCCATCCATGTTGCTGCAAATGGCATTATTTCAGTCTTTTTAATGGCTGAGTAGTCTGTATACTCTCCTGATAGTCATAGTCAAGGGCTGTTTCTCTGGTTACAGTTCCAGCTGTCCATGGATTTTTAACTTTTGGTTTGCCAAAGCAACAGACTCGTAAACTCATTTGACGTTGCCTTTTATACCCTCTTGTCCCCAGAAGAGTGAGAGATGGAGCAGCATGGAGATTACCCGGCTGGAAGTTGCACCCATCACATGGCCAACCAGAAGCGAATCAGTGCACGTGAACCTAGGAGAGGGAGTACCGTGCCCACACTGACAGGGACAGAGGCAGACAGGGAGGGACCACTCTTTAGCTGATCCCAGCAGGTAATACAGCACAGTGTTCTCTTCCGCAGAGAAAGGAGTCATCGTCTTCTCTTAGGAGACAGGCAGTTGTCACCAGGCTCACCTGGTTAGGTCACTTTTGGCTCCATCTAACCAGTGGAATTCGAACCAAAGATTAGATCACAAAGTAGCACTGCTTACTGCTTAGGGCTGCAGGCTTCACTAACTTGTTCAGTAGCCCAGGGGTCTTGCAGAAGGCATCTCATTACACAGTTCAAAAGGTGCTGAGTTCAACACAGATTAAGAAGGATCTTGTTAGGATTTCATACACATTATTTTGGACCATCAAAACCATTAGTATATAAGGAATACTGTAAAAAACATTCATGTTCTGCTCATTTCTTATGTGACAATGGATTCATATTGTAGTGATTTTACTAAAAATGGTAGGTCATTACATTTCTCAGTGAATCAAAGGAATGGGAATTTGTAGTAACTGGAAAAACAATATCCCATCTAGGCGATTTTAGTCTTCTTCGATCAATATCCAAAATATGGTTCAGAGATCTCACCTTAGGTGTTGTGATACTACCATAAGGGAGGAAAAAAAAAAAAGGATAGAACAATGCAAGCAGAGGTAAAAGTGAGAAACTAAACAAAAGAAAGAAACCCCTACTGGCTATGAATTTTGTGAACATCATATGTTTATTTTCTCATCTGGCTGATAAGCCTGCCCAGAAAGGCACTTCAGAAGAATAAGTATCCTTCAGTTGGGGGTGGGGGCATGTAGGCTCCATCAGAGGAGTTAGTATATTCCCTAACAGGAATAATTTTGAAGAAGAACACTCATTTGGATATATTCATTACGCTGTCCTGGAAAAGAAAATTTGCTTCAATGTGCTGTGACAACCAACAGTAAATCATTAAAACTGACTAACAGCAACAACCAAAAAGAGGACAAATGTCAGGGAAAGTTGCAACTCTGGGTTCAATCCAGAGTTTGCGTCGGAGAAAAAGTTGGTGTTTAGAGATATAAGATTGGTATCGCTAATACAACAGCAAGTAGAGAGCACACATTTGGCAAAGTGAGAGATTTCAAGGACACTGAGCTTAACACAGGGTCGTGGCGCTATGACCCTGGAGTGTGGGTTCTGGTTTACAAGGACAGGTTGAGAGCAGAGTCCTGGTCTGCTTAGATATATAATACTTAATTCACTTTTCTGAATCCAGCTGCCCTTTCACCCCTTTAAAATTATTAATGTGATCCATATTTCTGCTTACAACACACACACAACTTGCCCTACATGTTAAATAACATTTGGGGAAAAAAAGAGACTAGCAGAGACAGGTCGTGCACTAGAAAAGTGTGGGACGCAGGCTAGCTGCTTTTCCAGTAATTGGAAATTGCCACAATAGGAAATTTTTTGGCCTTTAACCTCATTGAAAATGTCACAATGAGTCCTCATGATGCAACCTAAAATTAGAAGTTCATGTGCATTTTCAGTCTGTGTCTGATGGAATCAAACCATTCTATAATACAAGACAACCCACTGGGGGAAAGCCATTTGGTGCCTACCACATAATATTCAGAAGTGTGGGTCCCAAAATACCTTGCCTTAAATATTTCCTGTTGCAAGCACAAAGGCTTCTAGCAGAGAGACAAGGTGATTATAGACGCCGGCATAAAATTGAAATAAAATGATTTATAAATTATTACAATTCAGCTCCCCAGACTGAATGGGCCCTTCAATTTCAGTCAAGAAACCAGGGACTCTCTATACACTACATACATAAAGGAAGGATGTAAAGACTGCTGTCTTTCAGGGGCTCAAATTTGCAAACAGTTGAGAAGACTTAGCACATTAGTGAATGAGGAGTCTGAAATAAAAGCAACTGTAAATCTGATTATCCTTTGGATGTACACCTGCACAGACTATCTGGATGGCCCAGGGTCTGAAAGGAATGTAATTTCTTCACATCTTCACTGAAGATTTACTTTGATAAATATGTTTACATCTTTATTTAAAAGACTGTCAGTTATAAAAGGTAAATTCTAGTTATATCCTGTGCCTCAGTCAAATTTTTTTGCAAAGAAACAAAGTGTCAGATCTGGGCTCAGTTAAAGAGGTAACGAGAGACATGTGAAAGTCAAAATAATATTTGTAATTTGTATAACCAATAATTTTGAAACAGAAAAGTGACTGCAGACTTGAGTCAGAGAGCCCTGTGTTCTTCTATCTACATTTATCACCTGAACTTCTGTTAAAATGGGAATGATGATAATGTCTATCTACCTTTTAGAGTTTTGTAAAAAGTGTACGAGCGAAAGACAAAGCATTAAACACAATGCCTGGCTCTTGGGAAGGAAATGCTTGCCACTTCCACACAATCATAGCATTCACAGCTTATTTTGATTACCTGATTATTTATTGCATCGAGTTATATTATCATCTGCTGGGAGACACGGATGATACTAATAACATCAGAGATTTTAGTTCAAATAAAAAAGTGATTAGGATGGGCAATGAACGTAGAGGGGCACCATTAAGGGATTTCCTGACTGACTGCTGTAAGGCAGATGCGGATCCAGTACAGCACAGCCTAAAATCCTCTACAACGGTGGCTGACCAGGTGAAGAGAGGGACCTGTGTGGTCTGTACCTTCCCAAAATGGTGGAAGCCGAACACCCACGCTGTTTCTCTCTATCTCTATATTAACGTTAAAGAACGCAGTGACATTGGGATATTACTGCGACCTCAGTCTGTGTGGAATGTTAACCCCGTAGGCAATTTGAGGTGGTAAATATTGCCAAACGTATCATAGTTTCAATGCTCATGGTCTCTGTCTCTAGGATCGGGGAAATCATTTAGTCCATGTACCTCATTTGCAAGATGAGGAAACTGAGGCCCTTGGAGAGCATGTAACTCGCCCAAGGTCATACATCCCTGTGGCGGCAGGCCTCACATCCAGGCCAGCGTTTTGTTTTACAACCTGATGATCAGGTGCTAATCCCTAGGTGCTATGTTACTGATATTCCATTAGATACTCTTCTTTCATTGTTTTATGTGTATTTATTTCTCACTGTTTCATGAGTATGTCTAGATTACCACACACTGTTTTCCATAACACATTAGTAAATGTTTCTCTTCCAAACAAATGAACTCTTTCCTAAATCCTGGAAAATGGAAGGTATTTTCTATTATTTCTCTGTTAGAACTCTTCTAACAAAGTCAGGATCTGAAAAAAAAAAATAAGAAAAAACCTTTCCCAAAGAATAAAATGACATTCCTCCCTAGAACGGATTTGACGAAAAAATCAGAACTTCTTTTCTGTTATTTCAGGATTCGAATTAAGGTAGAAAACAACATTGTTCACAATGTGGTGGTTTTGATACTGCACTTCTGTGGGGTTATTTGAAAGACAGTTCTGGACATTTCAGGCATATCAGAAAAAAGAAAGAAATTAATGAGGCAAAAAGTAGCCAACAAATACTTCTATATTTTAGAACCAGAGAAGGGGCTGAATAATGCTTTATTGGGCTTGTTGTCATCAAGCCCCAGATAAAGACAAAGGGAAAAGAAAAGGGCGGCAGAGGAGGAGACACAGAAGCTGTACAGAGTAATAGAGTGGGACGGAGAGAGAAAGAGCGGCAGAGAGATGAGAACC
The DNA here is from genome assembly GCF_009834535.1 of Camelus ferus. Classification (NCBI taxonomy): domain Eukaryota; kingdom Metazoa; phylum Chordata; class Mammalia; order Artiodactyla; family Camelidae; genus Camelus; species Camelus ferus. The sequence continues at coordinate 76,599 of NW_022589693.1, read as the reverse complement.
GCATATGGTGGGGCGGGGAGGCTGCCGCAGAGAATGACTTCAGCCATCACTCAGGGTTACCATGGCCGAAACTTGACCACATTGATCAGCTGAATCCTCTACAGCACCATTCCCTTTCATTTCTGCTGTCAGGGGCAAAATATTTAAAAAAAAAAAAAAAAAAAGGAAAAAGGAAAAGGAAAGGAAAGACATCTTTCTAAATAGATTCCATTCTACAGAAAAGTTCATTTTTAACAGGCTTGAAATATAGGAGGATTTTTAAAAAATGATTTAGATAACGTGTGTTCTAAAGCCAGTTCAAATTTTATAGTGCACTATTTTCAGGTAAAATACTTGATTAAAATCCCTTTTGACTATTTTCTTTCTACTGATTTGAACTTCAACTAAAGAAGAGATTGAAGGGTGCCCTCTGTGGTATGGTCTAAATCTTTCTACCTATGAAAACCAGTGAATCTGTTAGCTTCCTCATTCTACAGCTTTAATTTCAGAGAATGGCCTTTGTTTATGTACATGCACAACTGATGTATTCAACTCATAGTCTTTAAATGACCAGACCATTGACATGAATTAAGAGGTGGAACCCACCAGCAGGCTGCCTGGTGTTGTCGGTGTCTGTGATACAGGTGGATCTAGATTTCTAAAATGCAGCGTGGAGAGGAGGATAATCCAGGCTTGGGGGGGGGGTAGAAAATAAGAAGAAAGATAAGAATAAATAAAGAGACAGAAGCGTTATCAGTACATTACATAAATATTACTAAAAACAAACAACTTTTTGTCAATAAGACCTTGAAGTAGAAATCCAAAGTTGTGGATTCTTCCACACTAAGATGCATTTAAAATAAAAGTACACATACTGAAGAATATGAGAATGAATGTATGTGTGCCCCTATGTGATTGAAGAATTGTGCTGCACACCAGAAATGAACACAGCATTGTAAACTGACTGTACTTCAGTACAAATATATTTTCAAAAAGTAGACACACCTAACTCTGCTGCTACATATTACATCTAAATGTTCTCTTAGAATCTCTTCTATGACTAAGACTCCTTTTATGAACTAGTAATATTCATTTCATGGAGATTTTACATCCAGTACTTAAGGAAAAAGTGAATCTAATAGTTTCTAATGTAGACATATGTTGAGACCAGTAATTTTTGTTCAGTTCAATTAAACAAGAGAAAGTCTTTCCTTCTGTCATTTTAGAGACCACAATACTATTACTTCCTGCATTTTTATTGAAGTATAGCTGATTTACAGCATTGTATTAGTTATTATCACTGCACAGCATAGTGGTTCCATAATACATATATGTGTTCTTTTTCTTATTCTTTTTCATTGTAGGTTATTACAAGATATTGAATATAGTCCCCTGTGCTATACAGAAGAAACTTGTTTATTTATTCCGTCTATAGTAGTTTGTATCTGCTAATCCCAAACTCCTAATTTATCCCTCCCCACCCCCTTCCCCCTTGGTAACCATAAATTTGTTTTCTGTGTCTCTGAGTCTGTTTCCATTCATTTGTATCATTTTTCAGATTCCACATATAAGCGATATCATATGATATTTGTCTTTCTCTGTCTGACTTCACTTAGTATGGTCATCTCTAGGTGCAACCATGTTGCTGCAGGTGGCTCTTACATTCCTTTTAATGTCAGATGAGAAACTGGAGTTTCATGACACCCTTCTACTTTCCCAGGTATATATATAACCAGGTTGCAAAGTTCACCGAGATTTGACATGATTTGGAGTTTCTCCTCAAACAAGCTAAGACTGGAGTAACAGGAAGGGAGGGGTCAAGATGAAGGAGGAGCAGCAGGGCTGCGCTCAGCCTCCGCACGCCTGCCTGCATTATGCCCGGCTCTACTGGAGAGCGTTATTAATCCTCCACTTTAATGAACACCAAGCTTTCGCACAAGATTTAAAATAAATCTTCTACCAGTATCCCTTCACAGCATTACTGCAATTTCATGTGCTTCCATTAGACCTTGCCACTGGTAAAGAAAATGAGACATTTCAAGGCTGTTGAACACAGTGAAGCAGGGCAAGTCAGTTAATATGGATTTCTCCATAATTTTGGCAGAAAAGGAAATCATACGTGTGTGTGTGCTTCATATTCTCCCTAGCTTTGTCTATTTGCTTGTGTGTAAGAATATTACTGTAATTAATTTTTCTCCCATGTTACCCAATCTAAATTAGATTCTCCAATTATTCTTTCTCAACACCTTGCTCTGATCCTTTTCAGAACTTGAGACATGTTTGATGGATAAATGAACATACTTCTAGGTCTTTATTCCAGCTTTTAAGAAGAAAAAAAATAAAGAGCAGCCTAAAATAAGATTTTAAAATAGTTTGCTGTAAATATAGTTTCAAAGCTAACAGATTAATGGATATTGGAAAAAATGTCCCTTTATAACACCTTGGTAAAATGTTTGATAACAGTTGGAAAAATTAAATGGTTACATTCCAAGTGAGGGAGAGAGGACTTCAGTTTTATTATCCGTGAAGTCAGTGTTGGCAACTGACTCAGAAATAGGCCATGTGTTCCCTCAACAATATGACCTGATGGTGAACCTCACACATAAGAGGCCTGAAGACACTGACTGGGAGTCCGTGACGCCTAGGGGGGCACTGAGGTCTTTCAGGACATAGGGATTATGAAACCCACATCTCTGCACCAATGTGGATGCCTTGTCTGACAAACGGCCTTCCTTGCAAAACCTGGGAACTAATTTTAAAGCAGTGAATTAAGCAAGGAAAACAGAACTGTTTACCCATGTATTCTGACCTCTAAATAGTAAGACTAACTCTTTTGAGTCGCTAAGCTTGGTAACGCCACATTCCCGTATGTTCATTCATTCATATGTTCATGTCACTGACCTTCTGCTCTTCACTAAGGAGCTGGCAGAGAAAACAGAGTATAAACCTCCCACGGAGTTTCCTCTTCAATAAGAGGAGAAATTCTTTCTGAACTGTTTGGCTAATGGAATCTGCTTTCTGCCTAAAGGAATGGAGTCAACTTCCATGCAATTACAGTCCATTCAAAAAGTGAAAAATGAAACCCATAATTAAAAATATTGATTATCAAACATCAATTTTCCTTAAATTTTCATGGAGTTATTCAATTTGATATGACTTGGGGGAAAATGTGGAGTCAGTTGGAGGATGACAAGAAGGCTAGGAAGAGGTAATCACTGAAAAAGACTTAGCTTCATGCTGAGAGAGGGAAGGGTTAGGGACCTGGACTCCCTCAACAAATGGATGAAGATGAGAGGAAAGGGCACACCTACCTTCTCTACCTACTGAGAAAAGAAAGAGTTTAGTGATTAAAATTGGAAACCAAAATTGTGTTTGATGGTGATTCATTTGTTTGGAACTAGAATATCTGTATAGTTATTATATGGGGCAAAAACAAGTAACCGCGAGTGTCATGTTTTGAATAATGACACACCAAGCAGTCTTGGGTACTCTCATGTCTTGCCAGGGCTGCCACACCTGTGTATTAGCCTCTGCAACTAGCCTGCCCTCACTAGCTAACCTTTCACATCAACATTTCAACGTCAGTTCAGACAAAGAGATGCTGGCTTACCCAGTCTCTTGAGTTTTAATAGCACTACTTGAAAGAACAGGAACAAGTCCTTGCTTTATTTTTCCTACTTTTTAATTAAAAAATCTTAAAGAAATTACACAGTTAATATAAGTACAAGGTTAAAAAAAATCAAATAATAAAGGGATGTAAGAGTAAAAAGTAAAAGTTCTCTGCCTTTCTCTAATAGTCTAACCTAATCAAAATCATCCTTAAGAATTTGGTGATTATTCTCTTCAAAATGGTTTTCTTTGCATAAACAAACCTATACATGCATTTATAGAGAATCTATAAAAATAACACATACATTCATATATCCATATATTTTAAAATTTCAAATATGCCGTGAACATCTCTCTAGCTCATATGTATCTCACTGAGGGTACTCTATTGTATATGAATGGACTCAAAGTGCTGTTGATCTATTAGCAGGCAGGTGGTTTCTAGATTTTTGCTAGCAGCAAAGACATTGTGGATCAAGAAGTGGCTTCTCTCAGTAAAGAAGAGGCAAGTTTTTCAGTTTTTGATGAAATGATTAAATTACCAGAAAATTTGCACAAGTTACACTTCCACAATAATAGATAAGACCTGAATTATCCTGGCTTTGCTTTATTTATTTTTCCAAAATTAAAATCGGCTGTGATTTTTATTTGGATGTTAATTAAAAATCGAATAATACAGAAAAAGGGGGATGAATGTATGATTTTTTTTCCCAAAAGTAGGAAATTTTTTATAATTGATACCTAGGTAACCAGTGTTAAAATTTTAGTAAATATCTTTATAGATATTCTGTCTCTCCACATCCTCATTTTAATTAAATGGGAACATACTGAATTTGCAGTATTATAAAATGCCTTGTTCAATTTCTTCCTTCTACTTGTTGGTAGGACTGATTTAAGAGTAAGGAATGACTTCTCAATAACTAATATAATGTTGACTGTTTTACTTAAAATTAGTGCTTTTATAACAACTTTATATGGTTATGGAAGCAATTATTAGTATAACTGCTCCTTAAGAACTCTTAGATTAGTTGCAACTATCAGAATACCTGACAAAAGAGGTTTAAACCATTTGGATCCATTATCTTACATTTTAAGAATTCTGAAGGTAATGTTCCCAGGGCTGGTTAATCTATAAGCTTCTGGTTTGGCTTCTTTGAAAAACCCCTTGGCTTGACCCCATGATCCTAAAGGTAGCTGCTCTGCCTCCAACATACCTTCCTACAGGGAATAGTACTTGAAAGCAAGATGGCAGGAGTTTTCTCCTAAACATTGCTCTTTTTCAATCAAGGTAGATTTCCTTTCTTATAAACCAGAGGGAGAGTGATCACTCCTGAGATCAGGGCCTGTGCTCCAGCTGCAAGAGGCTGGTAAGTGAATGGCCAGGGCTCTCAGTTCCTGCCATGGGAAAGGGCTCTTTTGGCAAAAGAGAAAGAAAAAAGTGGGTGATGGTGATCAACAGTGTCTACACGGACCAGAAGCCTTCAATAACTATAACGTGTGGCTGGGACCACAGTGTAGCTCCACTTCTCCTTACTGTACACCACTTTACTGATTGGAATTTTTATCTTGATTTTCAATTCCTCGACACAACCTGCGTGGGCATGAGTGTGTCCTTAATTCTCATTTAAGCTACTCCAGGTAATTCTCAACATAGATACAGTTGTAATTACTATTCAATGTTCGTTTGTCTCAGTGATTTCAAACAAAAAGGGAAAGCATAATATATGATAATAAACTTGAATTTATTATCAAGATAGCAAGTGCACTCTTCTTCTAAAATCAACCAGTGATTTATTATTTCAACATGAAAGGGAATGTCAATTTGGGAACTTGCATTTATAGAGACGTAATCTGAAAAGTCTGCAATGCCTTCTGTTTCAAGAATGCCTGTTTTTATATGTTAATGTGATTTTCATCTGTAGTTTTCACCATACAAATTACACTGATAAGTGATATTGGACCCTGCATTTTATGTGCACTTTTTAGTTGTTTCTTGAACATATATCCAGCTTCCTGGAGTGGAACACAGTAACGACCCATTAAATAACAGAGCAATTGTGACTTGTATTTGTTGTATCGTTAGTCTGCACTTGGCACTCCAAGAGCTGTGTGTGTTCCACTTCGTCAGAGCCTCACAGCCACAACCTTACACACTAGGAGCCATTATTATCTCCATTTGACTGATGAGGAAACTGAGTCTATGTGATTGAGTCATCTGATGAAGCTCACAAAGCCTCAGGTGATGGAGCCAGGCTGTTCTAAACTGAACTCAGGTGATTCATTTTGAGACTTTGTGGTCCCAGCTACTGCCTCATGCCCCTCAGGGTTTTAGTGCAGGACCAGCTGACTGGGCACAACTCACAAATGCAAGTCTATGAATCATCTCATTAAATCACAGCTTGTGGACAACGTTATAAATTTTTTAAATTTCACTTTGGACGTGTTTCAAGGGAAATTTACATAATATAGGTCATAGTTAATGTGTAAATTATAATGATGGTATGGAATTGGAAATATAATTACTCGTTAGGAACCTCGCCTGTCAGAATTAAGAGAATTCCCAGAGAGATAGCTTAATATGAACAGGATCTGTAATTTTGGCCTGAATTTTGGGAGTGCCTGTCTTTTCCATTCCCTCCTTTGTGTTACCAATAATGCTGTGCCCACTGGGCGCTCTGCTGTGACCCTCGTCCTGATCAGAGAGATGAGTGCCTTTGAATGTTGTTGTATGTGTGTGGGAACCATGATATTGTACTCTTCTTAAAAGCAGAAGAGCTGCATTCAACTTGACTTTCAACACAAACATCACTGTGAACCAACCAGAAACATGACATTGTCCAGCAGAAAACAGAATTTCCCTGCATCCCAAAGCAGCTCTCTCAGAAGTGTGTGTAAACTACAGTTTTCCCTCAAGCAGCTTGAGAACACTGCTGAGGCCTTTCTTTTAAGCCTCTTTGAACTAAAAGAGAGTTTGCAACTGTTCGTGACTCATTGTTGTGAAGCGGAGGAGGACGCCCCATGCCCACCGATGACCTGAAGCCACCAGCCCAGTGGAAGAGTGGAGAGCACTCTAGTGATGCTCGCTTAGTCAACAACTATTGACTCTCACAAAGCAGCACAACTAAGAAAGGGCATTCAGGCCAAGGGAAACCCAGACCCAGGGATGATGCTGAAAGCAAACAACAACACTCTGCCCAGAACCTCCGGGGCGGTGCAAGCCCGGAAGTGCCCCACACAGACCTGACTGCCACACCTTGATGTTGTCATTGCAAGTACGTCAGAGGGAACAGCTCCCATTACTGTGATCCAGAGTGCAAATAAAGGGCTAATTTTAGGGCTCAATTGTCTAGTGTGAGGTTTTGGTTTTATTTTCGTTTTTATTTTTGATATTTTGCAATATGAACTTATAAAATAATAACCATATCCTGAGTCCATTAAGGAAATAATACTCGAGGATCACACAAGGAACAGTTAGGTAAATTCCACTTTGATTCCAATAATCACCAGAAATATGTAACCACACATATGTGGATGTATACACATATAATATCGGATATAGAACTTATTTTGGGGGTGCCATAGGTCCATTGTATACAACCTTAAAACTCATATTTACTTAGTACTTACATTCTTCATGATTATTAAGGTATCGTTGTAGAATGAATCGTGTTCCTCCCAAAATTCATATGTTGAATCCTTAACCCCCAGTGTGACCACGTGGAGACAAGGCTTTTAAAGAAGTAATTAAGATAAATGAGGTCATAAGGGTGAGGCCCTAACCCAATAAGACTGGTGTTCTTATAAGAAGAGGAAGAGACAGTGGGGATGTATGCAGCGCAGGGAAAAGGTCCTGTGAGAACACAGTGAGGGAGCAGCCGTCTGCCAGCCGTGGAGGGAGGCCTCGGCAAAGACCAGCCTGGCTGACAGCCAGACCTTGGACTTCCAGTCTCCAGAACTGTGTGAAATAAATGTCTCAGTCTATGGTATTTGTTACAGCAGCCCAAGCAAACAAATACATGTATCATTGCTACAGGTTTTACTTTCAGCAAACAGTTACACTGCCTCCTTTTCATCTACGAGTCCTTAAAGAGAAAACAGCCATATCATACTGGAGCACAAGATGAAGGTGATCTGGAATATCGTGCACTCCAACAATCTTATTTGACATCTGAATTGACTATGGCTGAGAGAGGTTAGACGATGTTCCCAAGGTCTTACAATTAATTAGTGGCAAAGCAGGGACCAGACCACATGTGTCCTAATTCAAACACAGCCAGGAATAAAGTGAGTCGCCTCTTATTTTTTGACTCTCTCCCATAATCGTCAGTGATGAGAGAAGACAGGCTAATCATTTCATAATTGCTCACTTACTGCAGTTTTTTTATGGTCATCGCTAGTCACGGGTTTTCTAAGGACACATGGAGCAACTAATGGTTCTTGAAATCCATGTGATGTTGTTTTCTTTTACAAATTCAAGTGGCTTGTTTCATGCCTATGTGTAAGTTACGATCGCTTTTACAAAAACCCTAGTATTGCTCCCTTTTAATCTTTAAAAAGTGATAAGCTCATAGAAGTGATTTGGTTTAATTTTAAACTTGCACTTCCAAGTGGCAGTATTTCTTTAACAAATTGCTTGTCATTTAAAATAGACTGTTGATACTGTGTCATCAAGTGATAATGTAGGATATAATTAGTCCTTTTCAAATTTCTCTGCCTTTGAATAAGAGAAAAAATTATACATGTTAGATATGCCTATCAAAAAAGATGAGGTATCAATGCATGAAAATCACTGTATCTTTATAAATATTTTCTCAGCAAGCAGAACAGTCCATTAATCTAGAACCGATTGCAAAGAAACTGTCCACATCCATGGGGCCACTGGAGTAGCCTCCTAAATGTATTTCTGGACTTCTGAACATGAAAAATGGTCAGTTTTACTCCTATTAGCTTGCCTTATTTTCTTAAACTACTCATATCCTTTATTATACCCATCGATCAAGTCTTGCCTATAGTTACAAAGTGGAAATAAAAGAGCACCGGGCAAAACAGGGAGAAAATAGTAAACTGCACCACCTCTTTATCATTTCATCGGAGTCTGCAAGTGTGCAGGAGTTATGCATCTCTTAAAATAACCCTTTGTCAATTCAAATGTAGCTCCTGGGGAAAATCTGTAAAGGAGTAGTGATCTGATTCATACCCTTGAATAAAAAGAAAAATCTTTATGAAATAGTTAATTGATCCATTCCACGTATTTGGGCATAAGGCTGAAGCATTAATGCTGGAAATAAATCCACTTTCAGGGCGATAACACCCATAAGTCAGTCTGGCTCACTTTACTGCATGTAACCCGTTCAGTGCCCTTGCAGAATCTGTCATCTGTCATATTCTTATCCAAACCATTAACCACATTGGTAGATAACAATTACATCCCATAAAACAACTTGCACAACCTAGATGAAGTGCTAAAACTCTGTCCCACCCTCACAAGGCAGACATAAATATATGCACAACAACCTCCTTTTCCCCACTGCCACTATGTGGGTCACTGGTGTCCGCTTTGGTCCTCTTCCTGCTGCAGAGCATCATGTGTAGAAGGGGCTGCAGGTGGTGCCCCAGAGCCTTCAAGTTACCTTGGCAATTATCATTTGTCAAAACTTTGATGCACCGCTCTGACTTGAGATTTCTAAACTCCATACTGAAGTCTCTAAAATCGTATATGAATGAGTCCCACACTCCATCTCATCTGGCTTTCCCAGTCATTGTACTTTTGGTGCCTAGAAAAAGACAAATTCATTTTCCCTTTAGGAATTTGAATGCATGGTTTCTTATACTAGGACCATCTTTCTTGCCATTTAGAATTCAGTCCTGTTTCAGCTCTGTGAGGGGACTTTGTTGGCCACACGATCAACAGCAGTTCCTTCTCACCTTTTGTAATATTTCAACATTTCTTGTCTTAACAGTACACACCACTCAATGAACTTACATTGGTCATTTCCCTGCTTATTTACTCATTCTCTATTCCCCCAGTTATATAAATTCTAAGAGAGCAGAAACCTTAACTTACCTACTCATTGCTATGTCTAAGCACCACAGACAATGCCAGTACATAAGAGACATGCAATAGGTACTTGTGTAATTTAAACAATCAGTTAAGAACAAATACTTTGGAAACTCTCTGGACATCCCTTATCCTGGTAATACTTTTTCTAAGATTTTTACATGTATAATCTTGAAATGGTTATTCTAGGCACATGACCTAGTCTTACAGAGTTGCTGAAAACTCTAATAATATTTTCTAGTTTTCCATTGACAAAATAACAGACTCGAATTGTCTGTCTTTTGGAGGATGTTCAGTGTCTCAATCATCTATCTGTTTTTAGGGTTATTTACCATTATATCTATTTCTAAGACACTCACTAAGTTGTCCCCAAATCATTTTTGTTAAAAAAGAGATTAGATTATGAATATAATAACTTTCAATTAAGAAAATGTGAAACAAAATAAAAGGAATATATATTAGAGCTATGCAAAGGTAACTCTTGTGAATTTTTTCATCTATTCTGACAGACATTTATTTCTGTGTGTATATATCTATTTTAGTAAAAGCAAAATCAAATTAAAAAAAAAAAAAAGCCCTGGGATTGTCCCCTGACCTTCCAAGTCCTAGTTGGGAAGACCAGTGGAACCCCTGTCCCAGTCACCAAGGGTTACAGAACCTCCCTGCTGTAGGCAGGGTGTTGTGTACACACAGGGAGCCTAGAGATGGAAAGCAGACTTTGTGTTGGTAGCCTGGGGGATTCCCCAGAAGTTCTGTCTGCCTGATCTCTTCCAGGGACAAACCTCAATTCCTACAACAGATTCCGGGAGGTAAAGAGCAGCAGGACAGACTAGATGTGTGCCTGGGGGTGGGAGCTGAGGCCTCTTCCTTTCGTAGTCTAAATCGTGCAGCCTCGGCTAGAAAGGTCCAGGTGTTCTAGATCTGGGTTTCTCTCCTCAAGCAACTAGTTAGTCTACATTATACATAACACATTCGTATTTCAGGCAGAATTTGAAGGTAACTTCAAATTTCTGCTCTATAATCATGTTGCATTATTGTGCTTTCAACTTTTACTTTGTACCTATCAGGGTCCTGGAAGGAAATGGTTCCTCCACTCTTGCTGTTAGTTGAGATGCAATTACTGTAAGGATTATTTATAGAGGTATGGGTGGGGTTCAGGAAGACCCATAAGGAATGGGTTGGCAAGGGGAGCTGACCCCATCCTGGTCTTGGAAGTGGAGGCCTGCAGGAAAGCCTCCTGACAAAACAGCGGACCTGCTCCAGGCCCAACATTTGTGCAGCCCTGGCTGAGGCCTACTGACCACACCTCAAAACATTTAAGTTATAAATCAGATTAGCAAGTAGAGAAATCATAGATGTCTACCATCCTAGCTGAATGAGTACATCCTGACATTGACTTAGAAGGACAAATTTGCATTTAGGACTCTCAGACTCTGTGGACTTTGCTCTGACACATGGCAGCCTGGGGAGGTCAGCTACGACCTGGCCCGTAGCTGCCAGCTTCTCTTCACACCCCTGGCTCTTTCTCATGCTTGAAGATATTTTATATGCACATATGTGGTCACCCCAGTTCATATGACCAAATTCTGTCTCCACCCTGATCCCCATCCTCCAGGGAACAATGCCTCCCCATGCAGGCCCTACAAGTGTGTTCAGATTTGCTTCACCAGGGAATGATGGGGACCTGTGTCCCAAGAACACGGTCCAGAATGGAGAGGCTGGGTTCTGGGTAGATGTGTCCCCTTGGCCTATAAATCCCTTGCTCTGTGGACAAGCGTGAAGCCAGACAACAGTACAGAGTCCTGTAGAGTGTCCAGCTCGAGGGACAGGGCTTCTGCTCCCCCAGATTGCTGGGATAATGCTATGGACTTCAATATAGAGCTAGCTTAGTCATACATGAAGAGAGAGAATCTGGAGAATAAAAGCCTATCTCACTTTCCTCCCCACCTTCTCTCCTCCCGGATGTCACTGCCCCCCACCTCTCCCTATTGACTCAGTCACTGGAAAGCTGGGGCAAAGGCACCCTCTGAGGGGATGCAGTCCACAGGGGCCACACCTCCACATGGCAGGCAGAGAAGAGTGAAGCTGGATTTACGGGGGCAAACTGAGGATTTCCAGCCCAGGTAATAAGTAATGTAGGAGATGGTCTGATGACCTAAGGAAGAAATAATTTTAACAAATGGGCCTTAGCTTTGGGGGCCTGGCCGATCCCTACCTATATACACTCCTGAGAAAAGCATCCTTGTGACTGAAATGTTCTACTCATGATCATCTTTTAGGGATATATTCGTAAAAGGCTATCTTGCCTAGAGTGCTGTAAGAGCCTCCTGCCGGGTCTCCCACGCTCCCCTCTTGGCTCTTCCAAATCCCTTTTCCACTCCACACAGCAGCCAGAGTGATCTCAGAACTTAAATTAGGTTACATCACTCCCTTTCTCAAAATGCTTCAATGGCTTCCATTAGCACTTAGGATAAAATGTAAAATCCTTGTTGTGGCCAGCCAAGCGCTGTGTGATCTGCCTCTCCCACCTCCTCTCAGGCTCCCAGTTCACCTGGTGCTCCTCTTTCTCTGACTTGCTACTTTCCAGCCATACAAAATGTTTGTTTTTTCCCCCAAATTTCTGAAAGTTCGCTGCTCTTTCTTGCAAATCAAGAAATGAAAGGTGAGTAGAAGAAAACCAAAAGAATAGAAGAGGGCAGCCTGTCTGTTGAGCGCGTGTGATGTCGGTCTTGGGAGCAGAATGCAACTTTCACTGTTTTCTCCCCATCCTCTTCAGTTTGATTCAGTGGGTAATAACTATTGCCCACTAGATGAGTATTTGAGCCAGTCTTAAAAATCTCAGGTCACTCTGAGATATTAAAAACTCTTCTGAAGAATGGAAACAATTTTATTTCTGTAGTTAAAATGCCCTGTCCTCTATGTCTCAGTCAGGGTTCCACCAAAGAAGCAGAATCTGTCGGCTATATATAATGAGAAATTTTACTTAAAGGACTCCAAAATTTGTGGAGAGGCCTTCAGGAGGGACCCTGCAGACAGAAGGGGACACTGCCATCCACAGGTGAAATTTACTTTTGTTCAAGAAACCTCAGTTCTGCTCTTAAGGTCTTTCAGCTGATTGGATCAGGGCCACCCAAATTATCCAATAAAATCTCTTTTAGTTAAAATCAACCAATTGTAGATGTTAATTACATCTACAAAATATCTTTGCAAAGTCACCTAGATTAGTATTCTGAGAATGACAGTCTAGCCAAATTAAGACATAAGTTTTAGTTATGGTTAGATTAACCATCACACCAGGTGAGAGTCAAAACTTCAAAGTGACTTAGGGTCACTCTTGTCCCTTCTCCCAGGTTGGCCCTGCTGGCAGGGGAGTTTCCCCCTTTTGACCCAGTCACATTCATTTCCTCTATGGCATTCAACCTCATCAGTCAAAATGCTTCTTCTATGTAATAAATATTTTGTAAAACTTCTTTTGCTATTCTGAAATTAAATTCATAGATAATGTAACCTACCTCACACATAATTGAAAAAAAAATTCTAACTGTAATAAAAAAGGGAAATGTAATATAATAGAAAAGTGATTTATATCAAATACAATATAATAAAACATGTAAATGCTTGGGTCTAGCTTCACTAGAATCTATAAAGAAGAAACCATGAGGTTAGAGATCTGTAAAGAATCATGGTGAATGTGACAGCTCCAAAGACAGAAGGATTCAGGAGTGTCATACAGGTGAATCATTAAGCATCATGAGTGGTATTGAGGTGGCGGTGGTGAATCTGTTTCATACTCACTAGAGTATCTTAATCGCTATGAATCACTATCATGTTAATGCCTCATTGGAGCTGACTCAGAGTCATTCTTCTTTATGTCTGTCATTCCTGTCTAACTTTTAATAGAGGATCATTTCACTCTCAAAAGGATCACCCATTATCTAGCACATTCAAAGCAGCACATGGCTAGATAAAAAAAATCCCAACCATGGGGCTAAAACCAGAGCAGGGTGACTCGAGTGTAGAGCGTGGGAGCGTGAGACAAGATGGAATCAGAGCAGTAGTGAGAGCTCACTGATGTTGAATCATTCAGGCCATCATGAGGTGTTTTGTTCATCCGTAAAAGCTCAGAAAAGGCTTTGAAGTGTTTGCAGTCAGGACATGACATGCCAAGATTTATATTTCAAGAATATAATTCTGCTTGTTTTTGGATAATAGCTTGTAAGGAGTTGCAGCTTGAAAACCTAGGCACTTGTTGAAGTAGTTGAAATGAGAAATGATGCTTTAGGCTAGGGTGGTAGTGATAGAGATGGAGGTGGAGACAGGTGTACCTGGTACTTTGAAGAATAAGCAGACAAAGCTTGGTGATGAATTGGATTGGGGAAGCAAAAAGGGAGTCAGAATGATTCCTGGGTTTCAGACTTGGGCACCGAGATGGACAGTGGGACATTTAGTATGAAAGGAAACATTGGGGTGGGCCAAGATGTTTTAGAGGTGGGAGAGGGAGATCAAAAATTAAGTTGTAGATTTTAGATGTGAATGTGAAGTGCCTTTGCATGATCGTGTGGAGAAGCCTATGCAGAGACACAAATCTAAGAAATATATGTGTGTAGGAGACACATGGTGAATGAGGCTGCCGTGAGACAGGGTGCAGTGGGGAGAGAAGAAGACCCCAGTGAATATCAGGAAATACCAATGTTAAATGACTAGGCAGGAAAGATTTTTCTAAAGAAGACAGAAAACATATAACCTGAAACTTGAGAGGAAAACGAGAAAAGGAAAGCCAAGAGAGGAGAGAATATTATCCGAGACAGGAAGATACATGGCCTTGGAGATCCTGAATTGTAAACAAGGCTTCATGACATTGACTCTGAATGGACCAGGAGAGAGAAGGTGCAACTATAGAGAAAGTGTCAAGTTGGGACTTTTTTGGAGAGTGGGGAGAGGAGAATCACTTTGAGAGGGAGAAGTGAAATATCAAGAGGGAGAAAGTTCCGTATCCAAATCCACTTGTGAGAAAGTGAGAGGGGAAATAGCCCTAAATAGGAAGAAGGGACTCTGTTTTACTGCAACAAGAAGTTTATGTAGCCCTGTGCAGGTGTGCATTTTTATTATCGGGAAGATAAAGGTTGAGTGTGACGGTCTCCATTTTTATTTTCCTTTGCAGTAGCAGAGAAATTGAGTGTGAGCTGATAGAAGGGCGGAACATATTTTGAAAGAAGAGGAGAAGATCTGAACTGCAGTAGGACAAAGACGTGATTTGAGGACCCATCGAAGTACGGAGATCGCAGATGCACGTGGCTCTTCCCTCATCAGCACTGCGAGCTCAGGATCAGGCAGGCAGACTGGGGAGCAGTTCTGAGTGGCATTTGTCAGAGGAGAGCAACCAGAAGGCAGGGGGACAGGGAATTAGGGTATTGGCCAAAGAGATATTGAAATAATGCCCTGTGAAACAGAAATTGGATAATTAGGAACGTGAACTAAAAAGGTACTGATGGATTGGGAAGAAGAGGGTACAATCAAGTTGATCTTAACGAGGTTAAAGTAGGGTCATAGTAAGAGGAGTTGAACAAATCAACTGGAAGAAGAGGCTGTAGCTGGAGTCTGGGGAAACCCTATGTGAGAGGCCCCTCAACTTCCTAATCTAAATAGGATACTCCTCATAATGCTGTACTCGCTTACTGTCTTCTATTTTTCCTTCATTGTTCTCATCAGTGCTTGCAATTCTGTGTATGTGTATTTTTAATTTAAGTTCTGCCTTTCCTACTGGACTGTAAGCTCCATGAAGGTGGAAACATATTTATTTTCCTACACTGAATCTTTAGCAACCTGCTCAGTGCCAAATACATGGTAAATATTCAATGAATATTACTGTGATAGCCGAATACATTCTTGTTGGTTTTGTTTTTCAGGGAGGAGGGAGGTAATTAGGCTTACTTATTTATTTATTTTAATGGAGGTACTGGGGATCGAACCCAGGATCTCATGCATGCCAGGCACACACTCTACCACCGAGCTATACACTCCCCAACTCCAGATACTTTCTTTAATGAACAAATGATGTTGGGTCTCTGGGTTTAATAATATGAACATTTTTAAGGCATTTAAAATATTTTAAAGTCCCAGACAAAAAATTTTGGTCAAGTTCACCTCCCCACCATTAGTATGAGAGTGTCTAAGTCCAGCTTCTCTGTGCTGCCTGCGCACGCAGGAGATACACCAGCCTACATTTCTTAATGTCCGGGAATAAACAACCTCTGCAAAGACAGGGGATGGACCTAGAAGTCAAAAGTGTCGGTGATGATGCCGATTTCACTAATGACGGCTGAGCGGAAGCTCCTCTGGGAGCGCCAGCTTCTGATAAATAGTCTTCATTTCTCGTCCCTGCATACAAAGAGATGTCTCAGAACCCACAGTTTCTAGGTTGCTCCCCAGGCCTGGTGTCAATTCAGGGTTACAATACGCCTTTGTCGCTTATATGACACCCAGTGATATTTGCCTTTTACTGTGATTTTTTTTTTTTTAACCTTAAAAATATGCTGCCCTGGGAAGAGAAGCATTTTCTCAAAAATCCTAACATCTGGATTTTTAACTCCCTGCTCCTTTCTGATTTCTGTCTGCAGTCATATGCACAGAAATGACTGAGCGTTCTGCCAAGTTTTATTTTCATGCTTCTTAACTACCTAAAGAATGGATTTTATGTGGTCCATTTTCTGAATGGAGACACTTGCAATTTAATGGAGTCATTAAAAATTGATCTAATTTTGTAGAATAGGTAACCATGCAAGACTAAAACAAATAAAACATTTCTTAGGTAATAACCTCTGTAATGCGAGTAAAGGGAGTATTGTTTTGTTTTTTTTAAATCAAATCTCTGTATCGGGTTGGCGCTGTCTTTTTGCATTATGCAGCTGTTCAGTGTATTCGTGGGTTCTCAATAAATACTAAGTGAGCATAATAATAATATCCTTCCAACCAAAGTGTCAAAAGCAAAGCATCAATGCAAATATAAAGTGCTTGATGCTATGGTTTCTACAGAAGCCTGCGCCGTGCATAACAACAGAACTGGAAACATCTGCTGGGATCTGCTTCACAATACAAGAGACAACAAAGATAATAGAGCCATTGTTTCTGGATACAATTAATCTATCACTTGGCTTGCTTTTAGCTCGAGGGGATTTCAGCGGCAAATGTTAGCTGACCATCGGAATATTCAAGGAGTGAAATTGCATTTTTGTTTTCAGTCCATAAGAGAGCTATGCTTTATTTATGCCGCTTGAAGGAAGGTACTATGTTAATGCGATCCATCACTATCAGCGCGGTGGACGATGATGTGGATGGATTCTTCTGATTCTGTAGTATTTTGATTTTGATTTTTGAACTTTGTAATTTGCTGCATTCTCTTCTGATGTTTGACAGGGAGAGATTTTAACTATTCAGGAACATCTTTCTCCAAAAATATTAGAGGCAAAGAAAGAAAAAGAAATTTTACATTGCCAAAAAAAAAAAAAAAAAGTCTAAACACTGGGTTAAAGTGGAGATTGAAGATTATAATTAGGAGACAGATTTTCATTTTGATTTTAATCGATGACGTGTTACTTTGTTCATGCTTTAATTAAAACGCAGTGCTTTGCACCTACCTGGTCTTAGGTTCTGTGAAAATGTCAGTGCAATCTACAGGGAAAAAAGGCAGATAGCACCTGCTGTAATAATTCCTTTTTTTTTTTTTTTTTTGCCTACATTTTCCCTCCAAAGTTCAAAGACCCCTCTGTCTTTGATGGTATTGTAAGAAAAGCAGGCAGAGACCCTCTCTGCCTGTATTTTTTTTTTTTTTTTTTTTTTTTTGCCATGCCTTCCAGCCATTCGGTGTTTTGATCTGTGTTTCCATCTGAGCTTTCTAATATAGTGACTCTGGCATCTAATCCATCCAGTTTATTATCTATTGAAATACCTACTGCCTGAAGTGAATTTATATTGGCAGCAATGACTTCTGATCGAGATGTATTTTGTTGTTTTTCTGAACAACAGGTAAGTCTAAAGATTCCAGACTCACTCCCTGGTGACCATCCTTTGGCCTTTTCTTATGGCAAACTTTGGGAAAAAGAGAAAAAAAAGTCCCCGTGAACACATTTGTTTTTATTTGTCATTAAAAACTTGCATTGTCCAAAAGCCAGAACTCACAGAGGCTGAAAATAAAAAATAATAATGTGCATGAGGAAATCAGGTTATTAGAACACGGTAGAAGCAGATTCTCAAAGCTCCCTGGGGAAACATCTTTCCTCTTTTGTTCTAACTCTCAGTGTTGAGTTCTTTTTAACCTTTAGAATTTAATTTGTGAAAGATGATGGCTGTATCAAGCTTTGCAGAAACTGTACCTCTGAAGTGTTTGCATGTTTTATATTTTGACGGTTTATTTTCTGTTACAGCCACCCAAAGCTGAAACAGGAAAGCGTGAGGGATGGAATGGTGTAAAAGGAACATTCGAAAGGTCAAAACAGCAAAATTTATTTCGATCTTTTACATAATACATGTTGCACCTTAAAACTTTCATTTCTGCCTTTTTGAATTATGTTGCTGCATGTAACTGCGGTATTCTTCAAATTAAATCCTACTCTGCACATCACTTGAAAACTGTTTTGTTAATGGATGCTTCCACTTAGATGTCCACTGCTCCATGTTTTTTTTTTTTTTTTTCCTTCTCCTGAGCATCACCCAGATTTGGTTGTTGCGTGAGTAGACGTTGCCTCTGTGTGACAGCTGGTCGGATAGGACACGCTCTAGATTTAGCTTGCTCTGCACACGCTGTGACTTTTTGGTACAAACCACAGAATGCCATCTGGAAGGAGTAGGCCGAATATCCTTTTCCTGATATGATTATCTACAAACTATGTGAGTCTGATGACTAAAATCCTCTGGTCAGTTCTGGTGACACCTGTGTATGTTAGTTAGTCTGGATGTGAGGAAGCTAATCTACATATTCCTTGGGTGAAGAGATGAGGGGAACTATGTGTCTGTCCATAGAAATTCCTTTTTAAAAAAGTTATGACACAAAAGAAACATTCATGATGCCTGTTACTGACATATTTCACGTGGCTTATCTATATCACCCCATCTTTCTGGCCTGTTTCTTGATAAGAAGAGAATTGTGTTTTGTTACAATAAAGGTAGCATCATTACTAATAAAACAGTACCTTTTAAATAATTGATCTACTCTAGTCACTTAAAATTCTTTGTCCCAGGGCTTGCTCCACCATATGGTAGACATTATGATACATGTGAGACCTTGTGATTAAAGACGATTGTTTGACAGTAATTAAATCTATTTAGATGATGTTTCAGATGTACTTGGCTTCACTGATTTATTAATCCATTCATTCATCTATTCCACATTTAAAACATATATCTGGTTCTAGACCCCCTCAAATGATCCAGGCCCCCAGGAAACTCGCCAGCTTGTATAGGTGGGAGATCACTGAATGATACAATGAAACAGAACGGTGAAAAAGAATGAGGATTTTGCTGAGTGGTTAGACATTCAGTGAGTCTGTACTCTAGGTGAGGAGGGGTGGCAGGGTCATCAGAGAGGGTCGGGTGATGAGGCCCTTTTACTTGTGAAATTTGATATGTACAGATTTTACCTTATAGAATAGCGGTCTCCAAAGTGTGGTGCATGCCGCTCCCCCACCCAGGAGAGAGAGAGACGTGGGTGTATTGTCTCATGTTGGGATTCCCTAGAGGCAGACCCCGAGACAAACACGGAATAAGCCTTTCCGGGGGAGTGGTCCCAGAAAGCACAGGCGTGCAGGGAAATGAGAGAGAGGGAGGAAAGGAAGGGATCCCGTGAAGAATGCTTTATTAACCAGGTTAGTCCTGCACACAACTGGTGTTAATCCAGCTGGGGAACTCCAGGAGACAGTGCAGACAATGCTTCAGAGCCATCTCAAATGAAGGGCTAGAAAGCTGATAATTACCCACCAACTCCCATCAGTCTTTGGTTAAGCATTGCCCCTGGGAACATGAATTTCTTGGCACTTCCTGTGTTCCCCAAATGGAGGCCATATTGGCTTTACTTGCTAGAGAAAGGCCGCAGGAGATGAGAGGCAGATGCTTGCAGCTGGAGCATGATAGCTGTGTCCTAAAGTGCGTAGGCATCCTCGTTAGACACCACATAGATAGGAAGAAAATATTAGCCCTCCAATTTATATATATATTTTTATCTGAATAATGGACTATAATTTCATACATAGGTTGACACGGTACTTGCGTCTGAACTTTATGTGTGACAGCCATTTTACACAAGTTTATCACTTCCTCCTGACCGAAAAAATACAACGTGGACTGTCGACAGTGATACTCTCACTATTCCGTTTATAATATATCAGTCCTTTCACAGTGTCAAAAAAGTTTAAAATGTGTTTGCAAAAACAGATTGAAAATAATACCAGTAGTTGAAATACAAATGAATAGGAAAAGTCTTTCTAGAATAAGATTTTACCCAGAGTTGTTATATAGGGTCAGCCAAACATCTCTGAAAAATGAAGATTATTTGAAATATAAATTTATATTCACCATCAGAAGTAGGAGTAGATATTGGGGTTGGCAGAGATAATGAGTTCATCTAATACATGGCATAAAAATCTTCTGAAAATCCAGTGCGAAAATAGAAATAATATTTTCTAACTTGAGATTGGGGATGAAGAGATAGATTTGGTATATCATTTTACATGGTATTTCATTATATAAAATTTTGTTTTATAGATGAAGATTAAAGCATGATAGTCAATGAAATAACCCAAGGAAAATGTGTAGAAACTAGAAAAGAGGATTGTACATATCTTGATCAGTGTTTCTCAGAGAGACCAGTAGTGGGTCTTTTTGATTTATAAGGCAGTACACAGGAGGTTTGGTTGTTTTGGAAAAACAAAACAAAATAATCTTATTCATAAATATCTCATAAGAGTAATGAAAATTTTCATAAAGATGGCATTGAAAGGATTCAGAATATGCCACCCCCAAATATGCCACTTTGGCATATTGATTATTTTAAATTAAAAGCACTTAGGAAATAACAGTACAAGGACACTCTGACCCCCTTGTGTCCCTGAAAGGAGGAGATGCATCTCTGTGTAAAACATTCCCTCCCTGTACCAGAAGGAAGACATTCTCATTACCAGAGACGAGGCATTTGGGGCCAAGAAATCTGTACAAACAAACCTTGTGATACTAACCTTGACCTTCCCAGTTGCCTGTTCAGCATTTACTTCTCCCAGCCTAGACTCCTTCGTCTTGTCAGTTTTTCACAAATTTATTGTTTCTTGGTCTAAAGGTATAAAAACCTCCTGCTTTTGTCACTTTTTCAAGTCTTCATTCTCTTCTGAAGACTCCTATGTACACGTAAAAATTCAATAAAATGGGTATGTTTTTCTCCTGTTAATCTGCCTTATGCCAGTTTATTTCTTAAGTCCAGCCAGAGACTCAAAAAGGGTAGAGGAGAATGTTTCCTCTTCGACATCAACAAAGCCTAAACATGAGGATCTTCAATATTACACATTTGCTTTAAAAACTGTGTTAGTCACTTATCTCTGCTTACACTGAGAAAATACAACTCACTTGGGTTTTGCTAACATTTTCAGGCCATGTTCATTGATCGACGTTATTTTTAAATGTTCATATTTGAGTTGGTATTAGTTCATACTATCTCCCCAGGGTAGGTGTAATTTAAAAATGGTCCCTAAAGATGCTCTACCCTAATGTCCACAACTTCTGAGTATATGATATCAGTCCCATAATTACATAGTGCCATAAGGCACTATTGAACTTAAGATAGAGAGATTATGCAGGTGAGCCTGTGCTAATCAGACTGTAAAAGCAGGAAACTTTTCTTGCTGCTGGCAGAAGAGGAAGTCAGAGGGTTGCAAAGTGTGAGAAGAATTTGGTGTACTCTTTTTGGTGTTGAGGATAAAGTTGTTACATGAGAAGTAATGTGGATAGCCTGAAGGAGCACTGAGGCCCCATGGCCACCAAAGAACAGAAACCTCAGTCCTACAACCACAAGCAACTGAATTCTGCTAACAACATCAGTGAGTTTGGAAGGAGATTCTTTCCCAGAACCTCCACATGAGAGCCTAGCCTAGCTGATACTTTATTTCAACCATCAGAACTTCTGGGCTACAAGACTGTAAGATAACAAATGGGTATTGTTTTAAGCCTCTCAATTTGTGGTAATTTGTTATGAAGCAATGGAAAATTATATAATCTCTAAGTCACAGTAACAAATATTTAGTTCAGTGAAACAAAAATTTACTAATAAAATCACTGCAATAGGTATTAGAATCTTGAATGGTATCAGACACACTTTTAAGTGAAGAGGACTACGTCATGAATATAGATTGTGAATCTGGAGACGCTGGGATGACTGAATCCATAAAAATGATAATTTTGCATAGCAACCAAAGGAAGTGTTTAAGAATTGCCACAATGGATACCTGGGGAAAAAAATCTCAATTTTATTGGATCTCTATCCCATTTACTCCTAGTTTCAAGTGTTATGCAACTTGGCTAAAAGGAGAATTAAGCCATTTAGCTTTTTTGAAATTTAAATTTTAAAATTAAGCATAATAACTTCTGAAAAGAGTCAAGGATTTCCAAAGCAAGTGGAAAACCATACATCTCACTGGAGGAAGAGCAGACTGACCGTAAGTGCAATCCTTTTTGAAGGCAATGTGTTTAATGAGCACAAAGGAGTCTTAAAACAAGTCCATTGGATGTTGCCTTATATTTAGATATACAGTATAATAGGACAGTTGATTTACAGTGTGCATCACCTCTTGCTCAGCGGAGGGTGCACAGATGAAGGAGAAGTGTTGGGGTATTTTTTCCTTCCATTCATGACTTACAACCCCTACAAGATGATAAAAGTGGCTTTGTGTGCTTAAGATTGTGTGTAAATCATGATGACGACTAGATAATGCACTAATGAAGCATCATCTCTATATGCAGAAAGGAAGGGGTTTGCTTTGTGAGCAGCAGAGGTTGCTCTTTGAGCCAATACACATAGAGCTTGATTCATGGTGAAGAGCCTGGTACTTAGTCACTTGCACCAAATCTTCACTCAGCTTTGATACGAATTTAGCATTATGCATGTGGTCAAAGTACCCATTTGCACTAATAATTGAATAACAGGCACAAGACTCTTTTTTTTTTTAATTTGCAGTATAGTCAGTTATAGTGTGTCAATTTCTGGTGCACAGCACAATGTCCCAATCGTGTGTGTGTGTGTGTGTGTGTGTACTTTTTGAATTATGCTAGCTATTAAAGGAAAAATTTTTCATAAGAAGGTTGATAATATTAGAAATTGCTTTTACTACGATTTTGAGTGATTTGCTAAAGGTGCATGTCTCAGTGATTCTGAGTCTAGTCTGATTCTCAGTATATTCTGGAGTTTGACCATCCAGGCTCCAATCATATTGGTCATACAGAATATATTAAAAAACCACATCCAAGTGTTTTAGAAATAGAAAGACATACTTTACAGCATTGAATTCTACCAAATAGTAGTTTGGAGAATCTTTTGCTGCTATCATTCAACAACGTCGAGGTTATTTAAAATTTGACATATCTTTTAAATATCATCTGACAAAATTCCGTAAGTAGTTTGAATGAGAAATTATTCTATTATGCTTGGTAATATAAGGCCTGTTAATCAGCATTCCTTGAAGAAGACAACGACTCTGAAGTAACTGAGAATTTTCTAACTTGGTAAAACTATAAAGTAAAAAAAGAAACCACCCCTTATATATACTCAATGTGTATAAAATATATAAATACAGACACATATATGTGTACAGTGTGTGTGTATAGACACACACACACACACACATACACTATATCTATTTCATAAACCATCTTTGTATGGAATCGAACCTACCACTTAAATTATGTTTTTTGAATGCATTGGTTAAAAGTCTGCATTAGGTTTGCATTACTTGTTTGAAGAAACTATTCTTTTTAATTTTAAATATTTCATTTTGTTTTTGATTCAAATTTCCAATGAATAATACTTTAATTTACTTAAAATTGAGGGCCTGTTGGTGCATCTGAGGGGAACAGTTTTTGGAAACACTTACCTGACTGATTTAAGAAGAGAGAAATAACAGTTCACAGAGGCAGGAGCAGAGATAAACTGATGTACAGAATGTCCAAGAATTAGCCAAGGGAGGTGGCAGGTCCAATGCTTTTTCGTTTGTAATAATCAGTTTTGTGTTTTAGCCTGTCTGTTGTGCACATGATACACCAGATTCTGTGTTTTCTAGCGTAACACTTGCATGAATCCCCTCATGCTATAAGCATCTTCTATTCTTTTCAGGCAAACAACTATGAGCCAAAGGCAAACTGTTGTTTATCACAGAGACTCTTTCTTATTTGTTTTATTTATTTCCTGCCGAATGGTCCTACTTTCAGATATTTCTGGGCATGTCACTATTCTAAATGATTGGTAAGCCATTAAAATAGAGACCAGAAAAAACGCTTAACCCATAGGAAAATGCAGCCGTTGTCGGGAAGTCTAAATAACACAGCACAAACAGCGTCTCCGTCCTGGGCAGTGTGTTCCTCCCAGGTGAGGCAAGAGGAACAAACAGGCTTTTTAGAAAGAACAAGTGTTGTTCCCATTGATGTTCATAATAAATCATCATTCAGGAGATTCTGTCAATAACACACTGCCCCCAATCGCCTTATGCCTGCAGCGTTCTGCTCATGCTATTGCAACGAGATGAGCTATCAAAGCCTCATGCAGTCAAAGAGAGTAGTTTAAAGAGGTACAATAACAGGCGATTTGCAAACAGCCCAAACCTTTAGCTGCTTCCCCCTTTCCAAAGGTGTGCAGTGAATTTACATTAACACCTGCTATTGGAGATAAAAGAAGGAATTTGCACTGCCAGGAGAATGCCAAATCCTCCTCTCAGAGTGACTCATTTCCCTATATTGTGGGATGTTGTGCTGCGCTGAGAGGTAGCATGTTGCTTGCAGAGCATTGGGTCAAATTGGGTTTTCAAAAATCAAAATGGCACTGCAGCACTTAACATACAGAACTCAGAAGTCCTGTACCTCCAAATATTTGCTACATAATCACCAGGTTAAATCCATTCCATGAAGAGGTCATTTTTATTGTCCAAGGGTAACTTCCATCAGTAGACTTTTTACTACCTACTCACTCGGACTACTATGCCATCTAAGATTTTCATGATGTTAAATTCAATTTATCATGGAACATAAGGGCAATTAAGGGATGAGATGACATTATAGTACATCAAAGTGAATGACAGGAAAAGGAGGTGTGTACTGCTAGTAATTTGCTGTGTATAAACTTAATTTTGTGAAGTTTCCCCTGGTGAAATGGCAGATACTACTTCTAACAGCTCACTATGTGCCAGATGCTTTACTGAGATCTTAGTTACTACAAAGGGCCAGTACATCACTGATTGGGGATTGGAATGAATAAAAAATAATAACTAAAAATTCTCAAAGTCTATCACATATCACAAAACCCACGTAAGAAGTTAATTAAAGCCCCGAAACATCTATCTCTCCCTGATACATCTGATACACACTTTCCCTACTTATTTGGATGCTATATTAGTTTCCTATTGCTGGGTAACAAATTACCAGAGATTTAATAGTTTAAAGCAAGATACATTTATTGTTTCAAATTGTCTGTGGCTCAGAAATCTGGGCATATTTTAGCTGGGTGCTCTGATCAGGGCCTTTCACAAGGCTGCAAATCGAGGTGTCAGCCAGGGCTGGGATCTCCTCTGAAAATCTGACTGGGGAAAGATCCCCTCCCAGACTCACATGGTTGTTGGCAGAATCTCGGTCCCGTCAAGTGTTGTTGGATTGAGAGCCACAATTCTTAATTGTTGGATGGAGGTCACCTTGGTTCTTTTTGACGTGGGGCTCCCCAGCAGGTCAACTTTATCAAAGTCAGTAAGGGAGAGGGTCGGCTAGTACGAGGGCTCTCATGCGTTACCTAACCAAATCGCAGAAGTAGCATTCATTACTGTTGCCCTATTCTAAGGCCAGATGATGATCACAGGTCCTGCTCACACTCACCAGGGGACAATGACATAAGACCATGAATAGTAGGAGATACGGATTGTAATTAAGGAACATTTTAGTGTCTGCTTGCCACAGCTGCATTGCCTCTTGATGTGACACTCTGAGTCACCTCCTAGTCTCCACTGAATTTGGTGTCGAATGCAGTTTAATTTCTAGAAATACTCTCTCTGCTCACTGTGCAGATGTACCCAGGGTCAGGACCAAACGTAAAGCACCAAAGGTCACGTTCGTTGACTTTGGCCTGGGGACTTGGCATTGTTCTGTACAAACATCTCTGGAGCCCTGCTGCATTCTTCCTTTCCTATCTTCTTTCTTTCCTCCCCTTTCTCTTTCACAAGGCAGAACTGCACTGTGCTCTCTGTCTGTCCCTACTTCCCCCTCTGTTTCCTTCACAGACCTTTCCCCCGACCCCCAAATCTCTTACATGTCTTGGCATCTGCTTCTCAGAATCACTGAACTAACACACAAGCATACATAATCAAAAAAAACTATAGTTCTAGGAAAATAACAGTGATCAGAAGGATGGCTGAGCCAAGATAAACACTATAAATAATTTACAAGCAAGGAAGAACTTCCTGCAACTGACTACCTTTCCTTTCCTTTTAAATTTCTTCTTTTCATATCTGTGTCCATGTGACTTGAGGGGAAAGATATCTTGCATGTCCTCTTAATTATTTGTCATCCTTCACTCAGAGATCGCTCTGGGGTCTGAGGTGGGGTATGGGGGGAGAAGAGAGAGAGAGAGAGAGAGAGAATAGCAAATAGCTCTTCTTCTTTTTCTTTTTAGTGATACGTGTATTCATTAAAAAATTATTTGCTACATGATACAACATAGTATTTCCCCACCTCTGGAAAGAAGGTTTTCATGTAACAATTATTATAAATAAGTTATTATGCTATTATTATTAAATTTTAGTTGTATGTAAGGGATATCACAATAAGTATATTCAGCCCTTTTCTGTTAAAGTACCAACAGAGTTTCAAATTTATTTTCCTGCCATCCTTGTGGACAGATACCATGTCATTGTGCCCGTTTAACTGAAAAACAAAATGGACATATCTAATTGCTAAACAAAGTAAGAGTCAAATATTATCAAGAATAAACTAACTTGCAAATTCCAAGAGACCCCAGGCTGATCTATTCTGGAAGATCCTTACGGAGTAGTTGTCCCTGAATTCAAAATCTTTAGTTTTGTTCACCAGCATTGAGTTCTCTTCTGCACAAACAGGAATAATAATGCAGGTTGATGGCTTGAATGATAAAGTGTCTGAACTGATAACTTGAGGAGTTTCTGAACAGCTGCCCTCCCACATGTGAGTAAGACCCACACACCGCATTCAGAGACGTCCCTCCTGGAAGCACTGAGAGCATTTCCAAACGCCTGCCCATCTTTCTCCCGAGCTTACTTTTTCCAAGGCTGTGTAATTCTTTTCGTACTTGAGATACTAATTTTTCGTGGTTTGATTACATTGTAAAGATCTTTCCCCAATTTGTTGTGTTTTCTCTCTACTCGTAATGCCCAGTCATAAACAAGATTTAAAATTTTTAATCTATCACACCCACTATGTATTTGCAATAAGCACAGGCATAAAAAACAGAGAGAGGAGTTTCAGATTATGTGTTATTTGGGGGCAGGTTGGAAAGGGGACTTGGGAGCTTTCTGCTGTGTCTGTAGTTTTATTTCATTAGATAAAAAGCTGAGGCAAATATGTAAAATTTGATTTTTTTAACCTGAATCTTAGGCATACAGAGTGTATATATTTTTCTGCATGGATTTTAGACTTTATATCATGGCTATAGATAATACATATGTGTCTTTGTACACACAGATGTCTATGGTCTACTATGTGCCAAGTCACGTGTCCCCTGCCACTTTGGGGTTGTTTCAAACAGGGTGAAGAGGAATGTGAAGAAGCCTGGGGGAGATCAGAGGATGTGGGGGAAGCATCGGGTTCTGGGACTCAGCATCGCCCCCTGTAATCAATTCAGGTATCTAAATTCAGGCTTCCTTAAATTATCCTGTCAAACATAGCTCTTATTAAGAATATATCCTGGAAACAGAATGACGATAAAAGAAAAAGGAGGCAAGGACTCTCAAAGAGACACTTTAAGGAAGACATTTGAGAATGCATACTGCACATAACAATATTTTTTTGAGAATGCGATGATACGCATTTTATAGTCACTGCTAAGAGGTAAAATCAAAGCCACAGAGAATACAGGTAGAAATGTGGCTGCAGATGTTTGCAGTTTGGGGGGAAATATGATTGATATGTCTGAAGAGCAATATCAGGGACCTGAAGTTATGCATAAAGGACAAGGAAAGGGACAAAAAGTCAGATTTAAAGAGCAGGAAAAGAGAAATCATGCTGCTGGCTTGACGTAGCAAGGTTGATCAGCAAGATATGATACAAAGAAGCAGAAAACAAACGGAAAGAAAATAAACATTGTTCCTTTTAGAATGAATCTAAGGGGAAAAAATGGTGAAATGGACCAATATTAAACTTAGGGGGCATGTGCCTATGTAACACAGAACAAAGGCAAGATAAGATTTCTTCACTATTCATTTAAGAACAGGGTGTAAAAAAGGTATAAATATGATGGCAAATATTTTCTTTGGGGTTTAATTAACTTCCCATTCACTTTGACTTAAAAATAAGTTCCGTTTGTTCACTCTGGTTATTTTGATTTTCAGATGATTGTATACCCCTGAGTGACAGCAAGGTGCCTAATGCATAGCTTTTCTTTTTAAACTATATAGTCATCTTATTTTGTCCTGTTTGGTTTTTCAAAAAAAAAAAAAAAGTTGAAGAATTTGCCATCTTCAACTTTGCGCTCTATCTAATCCACATACATTTTCTTGAGGCTGAAGAACCTTTGGAGGTGGGCAGAAGAATGGCAGTTGGTCGTAACCTGGGACGGCAATCAAAGGCAGTCTGGAGCCCCTTAACCTCTGGTCGCTGACACACAGTTCAACAGCTGCCTAAGAGCACAGTGCTGTGCTTTGTCCTCAGATTCTTGCCGTAGCACACAACAAGAGAAAGAAATATTGGTCAGTAAGAATAGGAAATAGAAACATCTAGCGTGATGCCGTCTTATTAACTATAGCACACTATGTATATGACACTAGGTATAGCCCTAAATATGTGTGTGTGTGATACAGGACTGATCAGTCTATCAGTCAATCAACAAAACAAAAAAGTAGCTCTGAGGATTGGCCACGCTGTCACAGTGCACGGATTCAAGTTACACTGTTCTTCCTGAGCCAGGCTTAGGAAACTTTCAAAAGAACAAGCTAGTACGTGGCGTGGAGTAGAACCATCAAGAACTTTCAGAAGCAGGTGTTTCAGATCCTCTTATGTAGTTTTGATGATCACTTATCATAAGATAGCTTCCCAGTATTTTCCAAGTTTCCCATTAAAGGGTTTACAATAGTCACCAATGTGGAAAGCGAAAGTGAAATCAATGATAATATTTCTGAGCCATTAAGGTAGAGAAACAGGAAATTGAAAGTTGAAAATGCATTAAGAGGGACGCAATTGAGAGAAAAATGATGGACTTTATTACCTGATATACTGTCCCCGCGGATTACTGAAAGGACCTTAAATAGTTATTCAGTTGAGACTTACGCCCAGAAAATCCTTTGTCAAGAAAACTCTGCTTCTTAAAATACAAAATGATGGAAAATAGCAGTCGTGGTTAAAAAAAAAATCACTTTCTCAAGTTTCTGGCTTTACATAAAAACGAGTTTTGGGTGGTGTCGAGGGAGAATGCGCAGACAGGAAGTAAAAAAAGATGGAAAGGAATCTGAGGAGGAAATGGAAGAGGTTATTTTCCTACTGGGACGTGGCTTAGGAAAATAACATTTAAATTATAGGCATCCTGGGTAGGGACTTGTCTAATTCTGCATTTGATATAGTATGTGGTGTCTCCTTGGCATTCAATCAATGCCTTTGAATATAGATAATGGAAATGTCCCTTTGCCTCCAGTGCAATGTACAAATTGAGTGTGAGGAAGAAATTCTCATTTTTCACCAAAGCTGGTCACAGGTGAACACTGATCTGCATCTGAAAATAGTAAAGCATTCCCTTCATGCCCTTTTAATTCCCCAAGGACTTTGGCCTTTTATTCTCCTTTTAACAAGCCACTTTTCTTTCCCAGAGGGACATTCCTGAACAGTTCTTAGGGAAAACAAAAAACAAAAAAACCTGTCTATAGGGCATCATCTGGAAATTGCCCTGTTTTGCAGGCCAAAATGCAAAGCCAGGATTCTGTGAAGAATGGCACAGCTCCTCAACCACTTCAAAGCTGGATAGGGTTGAATCTATGCCCCAACGAGAGGTGTTAACTGCTCCAATCAAAGTTTACTTCCCAAAGCCTGCACACACTGTTTTGTTTTCCCTGCCAATCGTCTGAATAATACCATTGCCAGTCACATTAATTTAGACAAATCTTTTCAAGGGGAGTGAGTGGAGCAAATCCAGGCAAACAGAATGGTATTAGCTCTCTCCCTCACAAAATCACCAGGAAGAACAAAGATGCAATTAAGAAAACAAAGTATCTCAGTGTCTGTTCCAGCCCTAATATTCTATCAGATGGAAATTCTGCCAGGGCAGAGGTCAAGGCTTCTCTGAAGCTGGATCTGAGCTGCGTTAAGGGAGAGAATTCAAAAGACACGCACATTTCTACATGAAAGTATAACCTTTCTTATTTCTTCTGGCAGGTCAAGATGCTCGTGTTCTGCGTTGGCGTCATCTTAAACCTGCTTTCTTGGTGTTGATAATCAATTTCTCACCTCTTTCTAGACTGTACACAAGTCTAACTGGATACTCTTCCCCATTCTGCTTCCTCTTGGTGTGGGCCATGTGGTTCCTGCTGCCTAAAATTCTTTTCCCAGCAACGTGTGAAATCAAATCTATTCCTCAAGCCCAATTTAGATGTCACCCTTCGAACAAGTACTCCCTAATTTCCCCACCATAACGTGCTTGCTCTCCTTTCTCTGAGACCAAGTTTGAACTTCTTCTATGCCCTTAGGATTTTATGCTTTTTACTTAGGTTATCCATTTCATCCCCGTCTCCCCCTAAACTCTAAGATTCCCAAGGACATAGAACCTTGACTAATTCGTCTTTTTATCTTCCGCATGTTGTAGTCAATCAACTTGAACAAAACAAACTTTCAATAAGGGAACATATAGGTAGTAGTAATAGTAAGAGCTTACATTTAGATGGTGCTTAATATATACCTTATATTATTCTAATGTAAATGAATACACATAATCATCACAAAACTAGAGCTTGGTTCTATTATTATCCCTAGTTTAACCACAAGAACAGAGCAGAACAGAAAGACCAAAGAATTGGCCACGCTCACACAGCTATCATATGGGAAAGCCAGTACATATTGAAACACTGGCAGCCAATTTCCTGCACCCACGGTCTAATCTCCTTGCTCTCTGCATAGTGTTTATAAACGAATGAATGAGTTATTTTACAGGAAGTTTACTTACATTCTATTTGTATATTTATATGTTATATATATGCATACAGTATTTGTACTCTCCTTAAATTTTATTTTACCATTTAACATCTCCTTTCTTTTACCTTGTACCAAGATCTTTCTTTTTTCCCTCCCTGTATTAAGAATTGAAGCTTCAATCCAAGGAAGCTATTGACTTTTTTTTTTTTCCTCTTAGACTCGAGGTCTATAGACCATTGGAAAATTCCCGTATTTTTAAACCTTTCTAAAATAAAATTTTAGACTCACAGTAAGTGATAATATAGAGAAATCAGATGTATCTATCACCAAATTTCCCCCAGTGATCACACCTAACATTGCTATAGCATATAATCAAAACCAGGAAACTGATATTGGCATCATACCACTGACCTGCCTATAGTCCTTACTCGGACTTATCGGTTTTTCCATGCATTTATTTTTTATCTTTGTGTATAATTCTAAGACATTTTATTGCATGTATAGATTTGAATAAGCATTACCACAACCAAGATACAAAACTATTTCATCACTACAAAAAAGTTTCCCATGCTATACTTTATAGTCACACCCTCCCCTTCCTCCCCTAACCCTTTGGTGATCACTAAGAAGCATTCTATCTGTATAACTTCGTATTTCAGAAGAGATGGAATAATACAGTATGCACCATTTTGAGACCGGCTTTTTTTTTTTTCTCTCAGCCCAAATGCTCTTGCAATTTTCCAAGTTGTTGTTGTGTCAATAATTTGTTCCCTTTTTTGCCAAGCAGTATTCCACAGTATGAACAAACTGCTATTTGTTTAACCATTCACTCATTGAAGAGTACGTGAGTTATTTCCTTTCTGGGGATCCTACAAATAAAACTGCTACAAATTTTCATGTACAAGTTTTTGTGTAAATGTATATGTTCATGTCTCTATACTAAATGCCTATGAATGCAAATCCTGGATGATACAGTAAGTATATTAGAAAGTTTCACTTTCTAAGAAACTGCCAAATGATTCCAGAGTGGCTCCTCCTTTTTATATTCCCACTGGCAATGTACACGATATCACATTTCTCCACATGTTTGTCAGCACTTGATATTAGTAGTTTTTTTTTTTTAATTTTAGCCATTCTAATACACATGTAATGTCATCTCACTGTGGTTGTAATCTGAATTTGACTAATGACTACTGATGTTGAACATCATTACGTGTGTTTACTTGCCATCTGTATGTCTTCTTTGGTTAAGTTTTAAGTCTTTTATCCATTTTTCCAATTGAATTGTGTTTTTATCTTACTGTTGAGATTAGACAGTTTGGAGGCTGATCTGTCATCCTCTTAACTGGCTCTTTTTCAGAATAAAAGTGTTAAAGTTTTATGAAATCCAGTGGGTCCAAGTTTTCTTTTATAGTTCATGCTTTTGGTGTCGTATCTAAGAACACTCTGCCTAACTCCAGGTCATGAAGATTTTCCCATTCTGAAAGTTCTACAGTTTTACATTTATATCTATGATCTGTTTAGAGTTAACTGTTATATAAGGTTGAAGTTTAGGTTGAAGTTCATTTTTATAGCTGTTGATGTCCATTTGTTTTAGCACTATTTGTCAGAACAACTATCCTTACTTCTCTATGAATTTCTTTGGTATCTTTTCAAAAATAATTTGGGTGTAATTGTGTGATTCTCTTTCTGTCACTCACTTTTTAAAAATTGAGGACATTGCAATGAAAGGAGATAGGGGTGCTGGACTTACTTTGGCATAAATACTTGCCCAACTGAGATGGTCTTTAAGGTGATGCAAATAAAGGAATTTAATCAAACAATTTTTTTTCCAAAAGACCATTATCTCCTTTCTGTCTACACATCATGTGGTCTACAATTGTCTATGTCATTGAAAGACTAACCTGGACACATCCTCTTACCCTTTGCAAGAACACATCTGACCAAAAATAACAAAGCAAAACAACAACCTGCTGGCCCACAAAAGCCAAAGCAATGAGTGTAGGATCAGAAGTCCTAAGGTCACTTGCTCTCAGTGGGGTCTGTATAATGGGAATCATAAGATTCACTGCCCTGTCTTTCTTACGTGACTGCTATAAGGCTCCAATGAGATCATGTGAGAGAAGGTAGTTTATAGAGTGTAGCTCACTAAACAGAAATAGAACATGTTTCTTATAAAGCCACTCACTACTCACACCCATTTCACTTTTAGATAGACCTCACAGGTGACTGGCTACTATCTTCATGTTTTGAACCCTGGGATTTGGATGGTAAAAACACTGTTTCCACTATATCTGCTTTTGACCAATGCCGATGGAGTTCCATCTAGACAAATATATGCCTCCTCTGAAAAACTCTGTCTATCAGATTCCTAAATGCTAGCCATTCTTAAATTCATTACTTTGTTCATCAATTTTTCCCCACAGAAAAATAATTGCTCCCAGAGTTACAAATTTTTTAAAAAGGAGCATTAATTTGGGTCATTAATGACTTCTTTGTGAATACTACATTCTTGCCTATTAATTAAATAGCACATGTAATGTGCATCTTCTTTGTGTCAGGACCTAAATACAAAGAGGAAAGAAACACATGCCTTTGAAGAGCTCACTGTCTTGTTCAGGCATGTGCCATTGCCCACTGGGACTGAGCCGTGCCAGCCCTTGGAAGAGTCAAGGAAGATAAGGCCTTTGTCAGCTAACATGTTTACCCCAGCCATTATGAGTTCACTGAAAGAAGCTCCAGATTTCTAAATCCTTAAAAATCAGATGAAAACTTTGTAAACGTCACATAACATTTACAGTTATATGACAAAGCATGGAATCCTTATATTCATTCATTCAGAATCACTCATTGAGTACCTGTTCTGTGCAGTCTTGATCTAAAATCTTGGAATAGAAAGCACAAGATACATTTCTTTGTTTTTAAAAGGTCATTGTTTAACTCTTTTTATTTCAAAAAAGGAGCTAGTAATAAGAAAATGCATGGGAATGTCTGTTTTTCAAAAAGTGTATATTTCTGTCTAAATACAAGATATTGTTAGGATTAAATAATTGAGTTATGGAGGTTTCACTCATAGAGTTGGTTATAATCAGATTAGCAAGAAATACGTTGTCAAGGGAAATGAAACCAGACATTTTAACAGCATTTATTGAAATATCTGCTATTCTTTTGTTTAGCCTTAGATCTTAGTTAAGATTAAAAAGCCTTTGAAAATTATCCAAAATACTTAAATTTAGAGAGCAGGGAGACTCAGGCTAAGGTGATAAGCCTGGTCAGATTAATTACTATAAAAGTAAACCCCAAAATCAATCATTTTGTTAAAAATAAATCGACTACATTTAGAAAAGTTTTATTGGCAGTCTCAGCTGCGAACCACTTTAGTTCTAAAGATGCTTACTGACAAATTTCTTTCTTACCAGACTTTAAGCTTTAAAAAAATGAAAAGTGTCTACTTTACTGCCATTTGGTGTGATTTAGTGATCTATGTGTCTTACTATAAGCAATCAATGTCTCTTTTTGGCTGGTTTGCTTTTCTTTGGGGGTGAATTTAAATTCAAACTATGCATCTCTTTTTTATTATTCCATATGTGTTCACAGAAATCACCCACAGAAGCACTTGCTATCCAGATGCACGGAGAACTAGCAGAATGCCCCTGGCCTTCCTGAACACTGCACAGGTACAGTGTGCTGTTCTGCCTGTGGGGGAAAATGGACTTCTGGCTACTTCCTGATGCCTCTTTGTTGTCACTGTTAATCTGCTATATCAGATGCATACTTCCCATGGCTGCATAATCCTGGAGGATAGGATTTCCTTTCTGTATCCCATCACCTGGGTAACTTCCTGTAACAGCGTATAGTTCTAATAGGCCTAAAGTGCCCATCATCAAATGGGCTAAAACCTTGCCTGAAAACGACTTTGAAACAGTCTCTGAGAAATTATCCTCTGAGTGGTGATCTAAACTCCCAGCATAGCCATCTTGCTGGTCTCACTAGGACGCAGCCTTGTGGAAACCCTGCTGGCACCCCTGAAGATAAGTGTTCTCATTTGCTCAGGGGCCTCACCTGAGATGCTCAGAGTTCAAACTCAATTCCTCTTGCATGTTATGCTGCTCCTAGACATGGCAAAAGGAATTCTCAGCAACAGTCAGGCCCGGACTGCCTCAATCTGCTGGACACTTCTGTTTATTGTTTTCCTTTATCTCGTGCATATGTTCTTACATTTTCATATCTGGCACGTTGTATCTTCTAGGCAGCTATTTAAAATGTAAAACTGCAGTGTTGTGAGGATTAAGTATAAATTAATCAAATGCATCAAGAGAAATCTTAAAGACATGTTGCATTTTAAATGGTATTACTGGATATTTGTTTACAAGCACCATGGATGTACCTTCAGAAATGCAGATTATTATTTTTAAAGTGCCATTTGAGTTTATTAATAGAACCAATGGCTTCTGGCATCTAATGTAGATTCTGACATGTTAATGACAATATATCCTAAATCCAGTTTGCCACTCCTTTAAGCACGACTCATGAAGGCAGGAAGTTAGGTGTGAACACATAGGTCAAGAACACGGAAGCAAGTTTAATAACATGCACAAAAGACAAGAGCCAAGTATACAGTGCACAAGCAAACCACAGTGCCTCCTTTTCCATCCATGGTCTCACATGGTATTGTCTGATGAAATGTCTTATTCAAGTACTCGACTTATGCCGTTAAAAATCTCTGCACACTGTAAATCAACTACACTAAAATTTCTCATAAAACAACTACGCAGATCTATTATTGTGTACAAGCAATAAAAACACTTACACAGAAATTTTAAGATTCTGCAGGGAGCAAACACAGTAAACATATATCTGGTTTTCAGATATTCGCTAGAGAGGGAAATGTTGGTGATGGGCTGATGAGGGTAGCCATGAGAGGTAACCAGGGAACTCATGATCCAGTGATCTAGTATAAGGGAGAAGAGTGTTGGATATTACAGAATATGTAAATTAAATGAAGGGTGAAACAAGAAACGAGAAAGATTCTTGTAGCCACAATAGAAGGAAAATTTCCATTTACATCAACAAAGTAAAGACTCTCACTCCTAGAGTTTCTTCTGGCTTTGATTCATGGTTCTATATTGCTAATTTTATCTACAAATCCAATATTTGGCAGGTGGACAAGGATAGGACAGGAGTGTGGGCTGAGGAAATCCTAGAAGCAGAGAACAGGTGAAAATAAGTAACATTTGGGAAGCTTTAAAAATGAAAGTTCAATGTGGGGAAAGACCTGTTAAAATCTTCCTCCAAAATTTCAGAGTAAGACGAATGAGTAGAATAGTGGCCAGTGACATTACTGCAAAGTAGGTAGTTTGAACCAACATGGTAAGAAGAATTACGTTCTTAGCAGCCATAAGGTACGAAAATGATTTTATGGAAATAATTTTGTTTGTGCCCATCTACGTATCAGGAGAAATAGTCCAGTTCACATTTATGACACTCTATCACATTATACTGAAATCAGAATTTTTATGAATTTCCTTGTGACTATTCCTCTTTTTTTCTGTTACACAAAAGTGTGGAGAATATTCATAGAATTCAAGTCAATGAATCTGTAAATTGCTTTGCTTCTTAGGGCATGAACTACATGACTCTAGACTCTTGTGTTTTGTTAAGACAGCACAACATTTGCAATTAGCTGTCTGATGTCTGTGGCAGAGATACAGTCAAAGACAGTAAGAAGTAGACTGGAGCCAATGTAGTCTACTGTTATAGCATTTTACTGCCTAAATATGCTTTTTGTGCTTTGGTATTTCAGAGAGGTCTGTCACCCTAGGAAGTCCTTTGCTTAGCAGACAATGGGATCCTGATAAAAATAATAGCAACTCTGAACTAAACTCTGGAGGCTGGGTTAAATTTCGCATGACTCTATGGTGTATTGGAATTTCAGTAAAAGAATTGCTGAATTTAGATTTTCTCAGCTGAATTCTGGAAGTTGGTTGCTACGATCAATTCCTCAAGAAAAGAAAAAAAAAAAGACATCTTTATAGAGATTTAATGCAGATTGACACACGGAACACAGAAATAGAACATCACAGAGTCTCTCAACCTTCTTGAGCGTCTATAATCAAATATCTCCAGTGGTAAAAATAAGACAAAATGTAAATTCATCATGGGCACAGTAGTTTTATATACAAATCAAACTGATTTTAAGCAAGAACATCTGTGCAAACAAGATTGTAAAAGGTAATTTCAAGGCTACAAAGGAAGAGGAAGTATGTTGATTGGATTTTAAAACAGACACGTTAAATGCGCACACCTACTGTAATGTGAGATGCATGACATAATTTAATAAGTTTACTTAACGAAGATTTGCAGAAACCTCTAACTAGGGATGTCTTTTTCCCTTGTTTCTCCAAATCAATGTTAAGAAGTATTTGACAAGTGAAGAAATAAAAAGGAAATATGAAAAGTCTGTTTTTCAATTCAGACATTTCCCTGAGAGCCTATGATGTGCCAAGGACTGTACTAGAAGATGCATTTTACTGCTGGTTGACTCCTGTCCTCCAGGAACTTACAACATTATGGAGAGACATATGAGTAACACTGCGCTGGGGGGAAAGAGGAAGTCATGAGTTCTCTGCGAATACAGAATAGGGACACCTAACTCATCCCACCAAAATCCAGAAGGTTCCCAGCTTAAATACTGGAGCTGAATTTGGAAAGAGGAGTGAAAGTTTATTACCCGTAGAAGATACAGGTCATTTCCAGAAGGAAGAAGTAACATGTGCAAAAACACAAAAGCATGAAGTAGCAGGACTATCTGGGCAACCGCAAGTGGCCAGGCTCTTCCCCTTTCTCTGAATGTTCTTCCTTCAGACAGAGAAATACTCAAAACAAATACAAAGACTGAGTAGTGAGGAAGCAGAGGGCTCAATCCAGGTGACACTGACATCGAGTGGCAAAGCAGAAAAGAAGGCAAGGAAGGCAACTGAGAAAGAATGGCCTGAGAAGTTGGCAGTCAGAAGAGAATGGTATAACAGAAAGTAAGAGTAGAATATGAATGAAAAAAAGATGAAGTGCTCAGTAGCCTCACAGACCACCGAAGGCCAAGCAGGTAAGAACAGAAGCTCATAGAGGAGTGTAAGAAGTCAGAGTCAGTGCTGGCCTTAAAAGAAAAGTCTCAGTGGAGTGTTGGTAGACATATGTAGATTGCAGGATATTGAAGATACTGAAGAGTGAATGGTAAGTGAGAAATTGGACATAAGTTTGGGAGGTGGTGGGATGGGTCATTAGATGTATAAGAGGGATTTGGGCATAATGGTATTTGTGGGGAAAAACCAGAGAGAGGAAAAAATTTAAAACACAGAAGAAAAAAGTGTGATTAATGTGGCCAGTTCCTCCCAGATGCAGGAGTTGATAATAAGCAAGGGCTACATGGGAGAAGGGACAGCTCTGTCATTTAAACAGAAGGAAGAGGTGAGAGGCAGAGGGCAGATGGAACATCTGCTGAGGACAGAGAAAAATATGTTTTTCCAAACCTTAATTCAACACATCAACACACAACAGACAAATGTCCTTGTTACCAGACCACAAACTTTGGGATGTTCATTTTTATTATTTTCTGCACACTCAATTTTTTGTTTGATTGAATAAATAATGATCTTATCAGTTGATGTGTCCCTTGTATGTTTCCTCTTCTTTTAATCAATAGTCAATTTTTGAAATGCTTGCCATTCTTTTTTTTTTTTTTTTTTTTTTGGACGGCTTGTAGCTTTTCGTGTTTGATCACATACTCATATGTTCAAACATAAAAATAGCACAATAGTCCTGTCATGGTGAAGAGTAAAGACCTGCATTAAATTTTACCTCTTTGGTATAAAATGTAGAGCCATGCTAAATCTTCTGGGACCGTGTAACCTGGATATGCATTTAACCTGACAGTCTCCAATCCATCTGCGGATTCCTGAAGCACTTCTGCCTGTAACTCTTATTCCTAGCAACTTTTCTGCTGGAAGTGATCAAATAAAAGCTCATCAATGATCTAAAATACATAAGTCAGTGTAATTCAACACATGATTTGAAATACATTCATATTGAATGCATACCAATTACATAGCATAACACAATCATGGTAGACTAATGAAAATCAAATGCATTTACATCAGTATTTACCATTTAAGATTTTTTAAATAAAAATGCATAAAATTTTTGATTAGTAAAGAAGCCTATGCAACAAGGAATACTGTAAAAACAGAAAAATAGTAAATCCATTACAAAACTAGGTGAACACATCTTCCAGTAAGTTTCTAATAATCTCACCTACAGTTAATGTTTTTCATGGAAATTTTCAAGGTGGTGAAGACATTCTTATTAATAATGCATACCTCTTGCATCTCAAAATTTTGGTTTTGGCAATAAAACCTCTATGTAGAAGGTTCAATTAACCATGTTTAGTTATTTTGACCCATAAGTAGGCAAGAACTTATTTTAAAAAACTGATTAATGTCTCTCCCAAATGCTCCCAAGAAGAATTAATTCTCATGTTCCAGAATTGTTTTGACTCAAGATAATTGGGCTATACAAAAGCAAACAACAACAGCAACAACAAAAATACATATCTTAATGTCTTCAATAAGTCTATTGTAAGTTCTTCTTTTAACATATGAGACCCTGAAAAAGTAATATAAACTATTTGGATCTAAATTCTCAAAATGTAAAATGAGAAATTGAATGAGTGTCTTTATGGACACTTCCACCCTGAAATTAAATGGACTTTTAGAATGCAAAACATTTACAATATATGTTAAGGTGGATTTTCCTAAAATGCAAGATATTTACAGAGCTAGAAGGGAGGATCCTGAGTAATGTACCATTTCCTCGTGTCCACTGTGGCCTGCTCTTAGCTGTTTTTATCCAGAGTTACATGTAGACACAGAGCATCATACAAACCTTTGCATCTGAATTTTTTTTTTTCCTAGAGTTCCTAGAATTCAAAGCATTAGTTAGCTGAATGAAGTCACCCATCTAGCTCTACAAAATCTTATGTGATATGGAGCCTGGTCAGTCAGATGGGAAAGGAAATGGAGGAAATGAGGTTGGAGGATAAATACGGCGCAGATTACCCTCTGTGTGGCCTCCAATTTTAGAGAAAATAATAATCTAATCAGTTTTGTAACTTTTTAGGAAAGCTAAGTCTATTTCAAATCCAGTATTGCACACTGAGCAAATAAATTGACTTCCTTTCCTTTTAAAATCACACTAAATGATACTGCAAGTATAAACAAAAAGTAATGAAATCATAACAACACTAAAAACAAGAAGAGAAGATAATGGTAGAAGGGAAATTTAATTAATTTCTGATGGGCAGAGGGCAGATGAGATCATGTGTGGAGGGAAGGCACGGTGGTAGTGGGGCAGGGGCAGTATTGGTTTATGAAAGCATCTCTTTGCTCCTAATAAAGCCTTGAGAGACTGATTTTAAAACAAAGCTAAATGATAGCCTTGGGGAAGGCCTGATGGGGTATCTGGACTGAATTTTAAAAGCCCACTATAACTTGTCTTCAGTCTTTACCACGGACCCAATAGGGAAACATCAGAAGTACCACTACCCAGGAGACTAATACTTAAACACTCCATCTCCAAATAAAAGTCCTGTTTAAGTTGGCATTTGCGAGGTAATCTGAATACAGGCAGCTAATCCCTGACCATGGTTGGCTGTTAAAGGGAAATCTTTCTGGCTACAAGGCCCGTCTACTTACACAGAGCCCCAGGGACAGGAGAGAAGAGGGAAGGGAACAACCACTGAAGGAAAAATACAGCAATTGAGGATAGGACATAAACTGGTCAACCCCATCTAGGCCCAAGATGGCAGGAGATTTGGCTCCCAGTACACCTTGAGCTTCATTACACGCTCCTTGTAATATATCAGGGTGCTAAATGGCGCTCCCACAGGTGCCATGACAGTCCCCAGGCTGACCACAAAAGGTCAAAAAGAGGGCGGTGACTCAATTCCTGGGAATCCTCCCCCTTCCCTAAAGAAATTGGAATAATTCTTGCTAGCATATGGAATTACCTGGCTCATAAAAACTAACCACCCCTACTCCTCGTAGCTGATTTCATTTTCCTAGATGACCCTGTGCTCTGAAGCAGCCACCTCCTGCCTTTTGAGACGGCCCAGATTCTGTCTATGGAATGTGTCTCTCCTACACCTCTCAGTGCTCTCCCTCTCTGGTCTTCTGAGACAGCCTGCACTCTGTCTATGGAGTGTGTATCTCTCTGAACAAATCTACTTTCATTCTGCTATAGTTTGCTCTTGAATTCTTTCCTACATGAAGACAAGCACCCTCACCTGATGCGGTGCCTCCCAAGGG
The DNA here is from genome assembly GCF_009834535.1 of Camelus ferus. Lineage (NCBI taxonomy): Eukaryota > Metazoa > Chordata > Mammalia > Artiodactyla > Camelidae > Camelus > Camelus ferus. Next base: position 35,010 of record NW_022589693.1, on the reverse strand, counting down.
CTCACCTGAGACCTGGGACATAACCATCCTCTCACAACCCATCTTCCTGTATCATCAGAGTGAGTTCTCCCACAGAAAAGACCTCTGGGTATTTTTTTTAAAAGGACAAAAGGTGATAATGATTAAAAAATATGTAAACACTAGCTCCTTAAACTAATCCAAAGACTTGCAGACAAAATGAACTATTAACTATGGAAACTAATTGAGAAAAAAATTGCAAGAAAGAGAAGACTAATTATACAAAGAGAACAACTCACGCCAGAAGAAATAAAAACAATATAAGAAACAGAAGAAATGCTAAAACTCAGTTCTAATGAGTATCTTTGGAGACATTTAAGAGAACATTAATTTCATGCAATAAAAATAATTTAGTTATATTAAAAAATCACATGGGTCACAGAAATGAAGGCTATTTAGAAAATTAATGAAATAACTTTTAAAATAAGAATAAAATGTCTGACTAATGAGCCAAGTTGATACCAAATTAATAATCTCAAAAGCAGAGTAGAATAATTCATTGCTAATACAGATCAAAAGGATAGAGATGGATTATGAACAAAATGTAAAGAGACATTTAGAGTGAAATCAGACAAGCCAAAATATACTAATAGAATATATTAAATGAGAAAATAAGAAAAATGGGAGGTGAAATGCTCATAGCAATAATAGAAGAAAAAAATCCTAAACAAATAAAAGGCATAGATACACAGAATGATAAAAACCACTTATGCCTAGCATGGTGAGCAGAAAGAATGCATGCTTTGATACATCCTGATGATACTTGAGCCCTCCCAGTATAATGCAGAAACCCTAAAAGCTTCCAGACAGTCAAAAGGAAGTTGACACCAAGCTCTTCACTGGTGACTGTGATTGCAAGACAGCAATGAAATAAACTATTAAAGTTCTAAGAGAGATGTCTCTAAATGTAGAATTCCACTCCCAACTGTGTCAGGTACCTTGTATGGGTCTCCTTAGATTGTTTAGAACCATTTGTAGCCATGGTGGCTGTGACAGACAATACAGGCACCCACAGTAACATAAGCCTGGGACAGATTAGCTAAGTATGCTTAGAGGTTTGGTCTGCCCATCACTTTCAGACTTGAATCAAGGTAAGAGACCTGCTTTCTTCGGCAGCTCCCTAAGGAACTAGGTGATGGAACCCAGAAGTGCAGGTGAACTATTTTTCCTCAAGGCAAACGTTGACTAATGGAAGAAAGATGATAGGAGGAAGTGCCTGAAGATAAAATTGTCCCCCGTCTTTCTTTCAATGATCTGTTTGAGTCATAGTTTGATGTACGTGCAAAGCCTTTGGTGCTAGTTTGATGCATGTGGATTTGCTTTCCATTCCTCCTTGCCTCATCATGCTGCCTGGGACTGCATTTGCACTGAAGTCCTGCCTCAGGCTTTGTTTTATGGAAAACGTGGTCTAAGACACAAATCTATTCATCGAGTGTGACATCAAGTCCTCTTCTATAAGAGAGCACCCCAAGTTTTATGTTTTGCACTTCCTTTTTAGAGAAAATGCTCTTGAAGAAAAACTATGCCAAAATATCCATAGCAACAAGAAAAATCAAAGAAAAAATATTCTATATTCAAGAAACAACAGAAATAACTCTGAAGTACAAAGAAAAGAAGTATCAGTGAGTCCACTGTACTGCATACATAGAATGCATTTGATATCAATTATAACAGGAAGTCAGAGGAGTCCATGAAAAATGTCTTCAAGAAGAAAATATGGTTAGTTATACAAACAGTATAATCTGGAAGATTTTAGTAATGAGAAGAAAGGCAGCTTAAAACTTGGACACTAACCAAAATCTGCATGTGATTCCAGCATTATAAAACAAAAAGGGGGACAAGATTTTGAGTAATGGGTGGGGTAGATTTAAAAAGAATACATTGGACCCTGATGTTTAAATATTCTTTTCAAGAAGCACAATTTTAGGGTCATCGAATTAGATTTACTTCACTTTGTGTCAAAATACTACTTGAGGTAGTATACATGGTAATACATTACATGCTGTTTACGATCCATTATTTTGGAAAGAACGAAGAAAAAAAGCATTGAATAATGCTTGGTAGTCATAGAAAATAAATCAAATAAGGAGAGCTCTGTGAATGTTTTGAAAAATGGTATTCTGACTGAGGTGAGAAAATACAAGAAAAAACCAAAGTAAAGAGCAGTGTGGATGCCAATTTTCTTATGACCAGTAGCAGGGACTTTAAGCAGACTCACAAGTTAACGTTACTAAAAGTAAATTAATGAATCCATAAATTAAATTTTAATCATATTATTTACATATTTAAAGACAACACTTAGAAGAATTAAAAATAACATAAAAATCAGGAGTTGAATGTGGAAAAAATTTGGTAAGTAGTATAATTTTTCTAATTTTTCATTTATATAAGTGGAGAATGAATATATATGTCTTAAAATCAATAAATAAATCAATAGACAGAGATGTACATTTCATTTACATTTATGATGATAAAAAGCTGTAATCATTTAAAAATTGTTTAAAAATATTATTTTTAGAAGTGTGAGCCTGGAGTAAGCAGGAAAGAGATTTAAGCTTTTCATTATATGTTCATTTGCAGTGTTTGAAGTTTTTTTTTTAACTATACCCACAATCACTTTCTTAATTAAGGTAACTTTTCTTTGAATGAACTAAGACATCTTACCTCTTGATCATGTGGAGAACGGATTAGGAGAAAGCTTCAAAGACAAGATAAGATATAACGTTATTTCACTAGTTAAGGTGAGAGATGTTAAAGCCTCAAATGAAAAAGTAGCAGCTTATTATCAAATAAACAAGAAATGTAATAAATATTAAAAGATTACATGTTTAATAATTAATTTGAAATCAGGAATACAAGTGAAGAATCCAAGGTTATTTCTCACTGGAAGATCCCTAGAGCCATCATCCTGGACAAATAAGGAATTCAAAGAGAAGAGCATATATTGATGTGTTGATGAGAGTTAGGAGAGTGGGAGAATGAAAAAAGAGTTCAGTTTCTTAGTGAATTTTACCATTTGGAACTTGAAGTGTCTATAACTATTTAGGTGAAAAATCCTGCAGTTCAGATCTTATTTTAAGATACATATTTGATGATCACAGAATATTAGTGGAAATTAAAAACCATACTAATAAAGGAGAATACTTTTAATGTGATGTAGTTAGGAGAGTCGGCACAGAATCCTGGCGACACCTACTCTGAATGCATAGGCATAAGGAGCAGATTCTAAGGGCAGTAACATTTGAATCAGTAATCACAGGAGAAAACAGGAGTGAGAAATGGTGATCTTCAAAACTTAGAGGGAGGAAAGAACTTTGAATAAGAAAAGAGTAGTTAAAGCCACAGGGAGGTAACTAAGAGAAGGAATGGGAATAGCCCCTGATTTGGGCATGTCATTGATGGTTTCATCGAGAGAAGTGTCGCTGGAATGACACCGTCACGACTGCAAGATGAATGTGTGCTGAGAAAGTAAATGAGACGTCCTCAAAGAGCTTGATTTAAAAATTAAGAGAAATGATAGGAATGCTTACCTATCAATACACTGAGGGCAAAAGAACTAATACTAACCAAGACGAAGGAACTGAAATTACATGAGTGAAAAGGTGATAAAGCAAAGTCTACCAGAGACCAGGAATGTGACATTTGGCACATTGAAGAATCACCTTTGAATAACAGGGCAGCCTTTTTTGACTCTGAGATGTGTAGGAAAGAAGCATAGATGTTATTGCATGGATAAGACTTTGTAGTTCTGTATTTGAAAGAATATCTGTAATAGCTTAAATTTTCTTAGTGCTACTGAAGACAAGTGCTAAGCCATAAGGACGAAGATTTGGGATAGCAATGATTGAATAACTTGGTGATGGAGAAATGATGAATGTTTGGAATATTTCCTCTGGGTAGTGAGAGGTGAAATTGCCCAGCAGGGGTCTGAAGAATTCAAAGCAAATTAGGGTGCAGCTGGGACCATGGATCTCTTATTGCTAGTGAAAACTTGACAGATCATAAAATTTTGTACTATGACATTCTGTAGTTCAGCATTAGAAGTGAGGAAGGTGGATGGTTGAATTCTAGGTTCCAGATCCTGACTGTAGGAAGTGAGGAATCAAGAAGGCAAGGGAATTAAGGATACTGGCAGGAAAGTGGTTATGGGGATGCACTGCAGACTTTAGTCTAAAGATAAATGGAAGCCAAGTGAGAAATGTTGATAGATTGAGAGAAAAAAAAAAAAAAAAGGACTGAAGATCTTCTTCAGGCAGAAGCATGATGATAACAAGGAATTGAAAAATAAAAAAAATTCTGGTGAAAGAATGGAATATATAGCATTTAATATTTCAGAGGAAGAATGTTTCCAGGTGATGACTATGTTGAGGGACTGGTCATGAGAGTGTAGTAGTTGAGTGGAGATTGAGTTAGTATTTGAAAGTGAGAGATTTTGAGATGTCTGTGTTGGATATGTTTTCTACCAAAGCACTGAAAGCTCTCAATAAAATGATATATGTGAGCTGTCTTGATACACAATAGGTATGCAATCGTCTGTATATGATAAAAAGACTTTCCAGTATTAAATGCACACAGATAGTAAGTGGTGTAGGAATGCACATTAGTTGCTATAGATTGGATATTTGCACCCCCTTAAAATTCATTTGTTGAAAACCTAGTGCCCAAGGTGATGGTATTAGGTTAGGGGGCTTTGGGAAGGTGATTAGCTCATGATATGAAGTCCTCAACTTCACCTTTTTTCAGTGGCCTTGTGAAAGCGGTCCCAGCGAGATCCCGCACTCCTTGAGCTGTGTGAGAACACAGCAAGAACTCAGCAGTCTGCAGCCCAGAAGAGGGCCTTCACCAGAACCCAACCATAATGTAACCCTGATCTTGGATTTTCAACCCACCTCCAGAACTGTGAGAAATAAATTTCTGTTGTTTACAAGCCACCCAGTCTTTGGTGTTTTATTATAGCAGCCTGAATGCACTAAGATATATTAGTCTTAAGTATCAATTGAAAAGTATAAAAATCAATTGAAAAAAATAAAAATTAAAAAAAAATCTGTGTCTATCCTTTAAAATTTGTGTGACTAGAACAAATATTTCCAAAATTTAGTTGAAAGAATGAGCATTTTGCCTAAGATAATTAATTTATACCAAAAAATTCTACAGACTAGTATTTGCCAGATCCCCTCCAAACCAAGTTTTCTATCTATTTTAAGTGTGTAGGAGCAAATTTAATTCCATTTCTAACTTTACCTGAAATCAGTGGAGTTTGTTTCTAGTTGCATTGAATATATAACGATTATTCTGTATTTTCTCAATAAATTTCAGAATATGTTTTGCCACTTCTTTCACCTCAGAGATAGACTAGGAAGACTGAAAAAATATTAAAAAAAAAAAAAAAAGAAGCTTTTATAAACTCAAAGGAAACTTTGTGTAAATCCTTTTCCAGCATTTCACATTTTGCATCTTTGCCAATACCTCTGAAAGCCACCTTTCATTCATGTGTATGATGATTATTAGAATGTGTCACACATTCTAATAATCATTTTTTGAATTTTTCAAGACACAGGACTAGAATATTAAAGTTAAAGATTTTATCCTAAATGACAACATGTATTGCTATGAAAGTTTAGAATATTTTTTTCAATTCAAGTTTGTAATTATTTGGCTTTTTCCATTTTAAATGACTATTGAGAAAATGGAGTGGAAAATTAAAAATTATCTGATACATATACACTGCTTAAACAACAAACAATTCAGAAGAAAATTATACCTGTCTTCTGAATAGCGGCCTAGGTCCATGAATTATTCAGATGATGAGCTGGATGCTGTCACTGAATGGCCCTAGCCTCCACTGAAAGTTTTCAGACAGAACCATAGGGGGTAAGTGTTCCTATTCAGCGAGGATGCTACCGTTAATAAACGAGCACTCACCTTTCAACTTCTGCTACTCCCTTACTCCCATTTTGACACATAAATTGGTCACACCTTCCTTTACTTGTTAGTTTGTAAGAACTGTAGTCCCAAGGACAATTTTTCAAATGTTATTAATGATTGAAAACAAATGGTTATAATGAAAGTGGATTTACAATCTTCAGTCTAGCATTTATAGCTCTGAATGCTATCATTAGGAAACCATCCATGTGTGTGCTTTCCTAACGTATTATGACAGAAGATTACATTCCAAATGAAGATTATTCCCCAGGACAGTGGTTTAAAATATGACTTTCCTCCTTTTTCTCTCCACAAAATTCCAAATTAGAGTTTGGCCGAAAAGAAGCCAATGGGGACTTAAAAAAAAAAAAAACCCTCCATGCACTAAAAAAGCTTGTTAGCATTTTCATTGCTATGAATGTGTTGCTGCAAAACTTCCCCCTTTTGTAAAAATGTTTACTGCGGGGCATATAGGAGGTATGATTGTGAGGTAAGGGTCAATTCTCCCTACACACGTTAATCAAGCATGCACTATGTGCACGCTACTATAGAAGAAACACTGTTGTTGGGCACGCTACCCCTCAGATATAAAACATGACATATTTGTAGTGTCCCATTTCAAATCTTTAATCCAGTCACAAGCACTGACAAATGGAAAGTGTAGGGGGACTATCTTGGCGTTGCTGAAGCAGTGTCATTTCCCACAGCATCATGGTGGACAGCGGTTGGGTGAGTGACTACTTTGTCATTGAACTTTCATCAGCAAAGATCCTTTACATTGACCTTTTATTCACTAATAGGTTTGAAAGGGGAATTCAAAGGCAAAGTTAATCGTGAAACCATCTGGTATAGAATGGATTAACTCTCGGGCAAGTTTTAAAAATTCCCACATGCCCAAATGCTGGAAAGTAATATGGTTTTTTGGTGCTCTTTAAAAAAAAATGATAATATACTCTAAGGCAGAAAGAGGAACCAAATAATTTAATAGAGAGTGAGAGAAAAGAAACTACAGATTTCATTAAATAATATTTCTGTGTACTAGATTTTTGTGGCACGCAGATTTGGAATTTTCTCTTTTAAAATTTGTTTCTTTTTCTACCATATTTTTACCTTGAGAATTTCCCAGTTTTGTTAAGGAAGATTCAAGTACAATCCCTGCCTGTCTGTGTGTGTTTTGTCACTGTTGTCCACTACCCCTTGCACTAATTCATATTTTAATTGCTTCCAAACTTGTATTAGTAAACAAATGAACCACGTGGAAGAACTGAAAGGACCCCAAAACTAAACAAAGGAAGCTTGGGTTAGGAATCCTGTCTCCACCATAGGGAAAACCCACTTCCCCTTTCTTCCACCAGGGACACTCTCTCCACATTCCCCCAAGCACTCCCAGTCTTCTCTCTTCTCCCAGTTTTTCCCATCAGGTCGTCACACATGAGACCCAGATCCTGAATGTCCCCCAGTGGGCTAGGCCATCTGGTGTCATTAAGGACAAGGAAGCCCCGTTCCTCCCAGAGTGCAATCAGATGCCTTATGTTCCTGCAGCAGTCATCTCCGCCCTGTGGCTTCCTGCCATTCATGGCTGCAGGGGCTAACTTTGGCTCTGGGAAGGCTGACATCCCTGGAAGATGCCGGCACCTTTCACACACAGCCCGCCTGCCCCCCAAACCCCGCCCCCCCGCCCTGCCCTGCTCCACACAGCTGGTTCCAGCACTTGGCAGATGGATACACATCATGATGAAGTCCAGTCAGTCAACATTATTACTCAGTTTGAGGGATTGTGGTTCTTTAAATTTTAGAACTCTCACCAGAAACTGATTTTCTTGTTCCCAAGTAGCTCAGTCATCGATGAATCAGAGTTCCTAAGGTTCATTGTGTGTTGGCCAGACCTATGTTAAAATTCATTCTCTTCATACTCCTGGACCCAGGGACACCAAAGTCCAGCTTGAGCTTTGGGGAAACCCTGCTGTCCATGGTGGGCCTAGAAACCTGGAAGACTCATAACCCTTGGTTCCAGAGCTTCCACAAATGTACAGAATTGAGGGGAGAGAGCAGGCATGGAAGAGAACATGAACTTAAAATTCCCACGACTGGGGCAGCGGTGGACACAGTCTGGGTTCCAGAGGCGTGGTGTGCCACCTGCCACGGCTGGTACTCTCCTCACCAGATGATACCACATGTAGAAGATATGATAGTTACTTTGCCAAAACCATTTGTTAACAAATAAAACTTTTATAGAGCTTTTTATTTATGATTGACTAAGAGATTCTAGCCTCTTTTCCACGACCTCGCTTAAAAAATATGATATACAAGAGCTGGATATCCCTACTACTTCAGAATCCCCACGGAGTAATGGTGCTTATTCAAAGACTCTCAAGCCCCATGCGGCTCTTGCATAAGCTCTTCAAGTCCTCTCATTTCCATACAAGAATACGGTATTATTCCAGACTCCACAGGGATGACATAATCATATAGCCCTTGGGGGGGGGGGGAAGCACTGATTGCAAATGAGGCCACAGAGTCACAAGACACAGATGCTGTGTTAGATCAGTAGATTGTCCCAATTCCAGAGTTACAGATTGCTTCCAAGAAAAAAATAAGAAACAGATATCTAAGGTTAGGTGCCTATTTCTGTATAATCCTCTTATATTTTGTGAATATCAGTTGTTTTATTCATTGTTTACGTGCAGCTGACGAGGTATGTAACCAGTGTAATATTTTTTAAATGTCAAACTGCTTTACCCATTAGGCAAATATGTGGATTTTCATACCAGAAATCAATGCAACACGGTAAACCGACTATACTTCAATTTAAAAATATTTTTAAAGTGTGGATTTTGTTGATTAGGTATATTATGAAATAGGTCATTTTTTACCGGAGTCTACTTAAATAAAACTCAGTTCATGTGATAGGTGAGAGTGACATTTCTTTTCTTTTCTTTTCTTTTCTTTACTTTTTAGATTGTGAAGGAATTAAGAGGAGGTAATAATTTGTTTCACAAGCAGTTTCTGGCTATTTGATCTAAGGAGACAGGATAATCTTCCTTAAAATGTCAGATTAAGTATTGGAAGCAAAATTTTAAAATTTGAACTAAAACTGGGCACTGAAAGGAAAAAAATGTACAAATAAAAACATTTGAAATTTCTAATATTTCTGACAAGCCCAAACCACACTGCCTAGATTGTGGTTCTCTGGAGATGCTGGCTGCTCAGCTGAATAGCAGCTTTTACCCCCTTTTTTTTCAGCCTACAGATTGGCTTTTCAACCAGAACAAATTATGTTAACATTTATGTTAGCATGTAGGCACTCTATAACCAAATATCCAAAACGTACTTCCAAAGAATATGAAACTCAGCCTGTTCAGATTTTCTGTCCTGTGGCACAGTGAAAAAACAGTCCAACTATATATGAAAACAACACTTTCATGTAAGACCAAAGCCTTTGTTTGGCATTCATTATTTGCTCTTCTCATTCAAGATTCAAAAATGACCTACTCTGCCAGTCAACATTCCAGGTGGGTAGGCAGGACTTCTCCTCCTAGTAATTTTTTGGATGATAGAGAATGCATTTTATTCTTTCAATTTTCTATACAACAGAGTGTACAGTAAGCAGGCCATCAGATTATTTGAATTTAATAATTCAGGTCTACATGGTTGGCTAAAGGAAGATTTGCTAAGTGGAGATCGGTGTTCATTTGGATTCCCCCACGCTCATCAAGAATTTTCAAGCAATGGAAACACAGTGGCAATAGCTAAACAACAAACAAGTGAATACATTTAAAAATGCAATTTAAAAAAATTTAAGGCTACAGGTGTATCTCCTAGAAAGTAAGTACAAAAGGGGAAGAGGATATAGCTCAGAGGTAGAGTGTGTGCTTAGCATGCACAGGGTCCTGGGTTCAAATCCCAGTGCCTCCATTTAATAAATAAATAAATAAACCTAATCACTTCCTCCCTCCCTCCCCCCCCCCCGCAAAAAAAATAGAAAAGAAAATTACAGAAATGCAGCCCAGACTGTTAGTAGGAAAGGGACAATATCATCAGGAGGGTGGTCAACATTTTGTTTTTTCCACCACTCTCTCTCTCTCTCTCTCTCATCTGCATTATTTCTTTTCTTTCTCCACTTCACTATTTTCAACTTATTCCTCATTTCAAGAAGCCAGTTTAGAATAATCTGGAATACCTCAGATCAGTTAATATTCCCAAGAGAAGGAAACTGGGTGCCCTGCCTGGGCCCGGGAACCAGCCCTGGCGGCTGAGCTGGAGGCGTGTTAGTCCAGTGCTGCCCTTGACTGCTAACAGGCTTGGGCTGCCCCCCGTCCTCCCCAAGGTGTCTTTACTTAAAAGCCAACCACCCTTCTCTAGGGACAGTTTATTTTATCTGAGAGAAAAGCGCTCAAATTCACGTGAAGCCCTTAATACTAGCTTGGCTTTCTCTGTTCGATCTGAATAGAATGGTTGGGAAACTGTAAGCAGAAGATAGAAGTTAGCTTTCTGGCTAGCTTCTTGTCTTTTTTTTTTTTTAAACACATGGACCCAGGCATGGAAATTTTATTTCATTAATCATTTCACGTAATTTTTTTAAAATCAAGATGTCAGTCTCACTTTAATTTAATTTAGGTTAAAATAAGATGTAAATTTTTTTCACTGTAGTATCTATTGGATTACTCACAGAAATGGATAGAGAAATCTATAATAGTAATTTCTACAGTAGTTATTATTTGTGAAGTTGAAACAATTTTCCCTTGACCACTCCATTGTAAGTTTGTTTATTCTCTTGACAAATAATTCATTGCATCTCAAATACGTGCAAGGCATTATATTGCTAGACTCAAAAGTTTATAAATGAATAAAATGAAGACCTCATCTTTATGAAATTTACCCTGCAGGGGAGGGTGATGATAATAAAAACAAAAACAAGGAAATGAATTGACTACATTAGTTGATGATAAGCCCTACGCAGAAGCCTAAAGCAGGCTAGGGCTTTGGGGAAATGAGGAGGGTGAAGGGCTACTGAGGAAGGAAGGTGGGGAACAGCATCTCAGAAGGGGAGACTCAGGAAGGAGGTGAAGGAAGCCAGGGGGGGTCAAAGGGATCTTGGATGGAACCTGGACAAGGGTCCTGAAACAAGACAGCTTTTGTTATTGAGAACTGAGACCAGCATGTAAGGGCCATTGAGTGAAGGAAGGGAAGAACTTAGGAGATGAGGGCTGAGAATGAGAGCAGGAAGGGGACGGGGTCAGAGCTTTACAGTACGTGGAAAATACTTGGCCTTTATTGTGTGTGTGACAGGGAGCCACCAGATAATCCGAGCAGAGAGGCGGTACAATATAATTCCTGCTTGAAAAACAGCCTCCAGTGAGGCAAGCCTGAATGATCTAACCAGTTGGCTCACTGCACTATCTCATTACATAGGTTGGAGATGTTGATGGTTTGGTAAGCTGGAAACAGTAAAGGTGGTTAGATGTGGCTTTAGGTTCAGATCAAAACTAGATTGGATAGATTTGGTGTGGGGTGTGAGAGAAAGAGAGGACACAGGGGTAGGACCAAGGATTTTTGCCTGCACTACTAACAGAATAGAAATTTTATTTACTGAGATGGAACAAACTGGTCAAAGAGCAGGCTTTATGGCTCTAGGAACCAGACAGGTCGAGGCTGTTGACAAGAATAGATGAAGATTTTGAGACAGGAGAGAGTGGTGGGGCCTCCAGTGAGCTGGAGACAGGTAAAAAGTGTAGTTGTTACTCAGTTGTAGCCAATTGTTGCCATTAGAGAATGAGAGGATATATTTTAGCCAGTCTTCCTCATTTTAAAACAGAAAATAAATCTACATATTTTTAAGGAAAACATATGAGCTATCTTAATATTTAAAGGTAAGCTGAGTTTTAAATACACTGTAAAAACTACACCAAACATACTAAATTCAGCCTCTAACCCGTTTGTAGCATCTACTATAAATTGGTGCCCCTATGCCCTCACAGAATGTTGATTTCCTCAGTGCTCATCCATAGAACACTAGCGAAAACAAACAAAAAACCAGAAAACTTTAGGGGTTAAATACAGTCTCCTCAAGGTGTGGATGGTTTATTCCTAGGGGAGAAACTGTGCCTAAAATCCCAGGATTATAATGAAAAGAAGGAAACACATACCCACAATGGTTAAGATTCATTAATTTTGTGTCACCCTGCTGATTTTATCTATATTATCTTTTATAATCCTTAAAATTAATGAACTTAAAAATCAAATGGCTTTCCCAAGGATATGTGGCTAGTAAGTAGTAGGGCTGGCTTTGTAAACAATAAAATTATTCCAATTTCAAGCCCCAGATATGTGACAAATATGCACTGTTGCCTCAAAGAGATTTAGGATATCCAGTTTCCATAGTATTTTGGCCATGTTATTTCATCTAACATGTTCTCTATTTTGAACTTAACAAAGGTAATTTTATGATTAGGTCGTGCAGTGTTTTTCTGATAATAACTTTGCCTAACTCTGACACCTCCTAGAAAGGCTCTAAGGGTTGCTTTGCTATAATGAAAGGTTAAAGTGGTGGAGTGAGGGGTGCTTTAAATCTGGAAAGGTCTTAAAGGGGCATCAGACACAGATGCTTTGATTTCGAGACTTCAAAGTAGCCGTTTTACTTCAATCCACTTCAGAACCTGCCTTTTCATTTGAGTTAGGGTCCTAAATTAACAGGCCTTTCTCATCTGTTCCTTCTTCTTTGTCGGCAATAATCCTAAAGACCGAGTTCTTTAGCAGCCGATGTTGCTTGATTTTGTTTATAGATAAGTAGCTCTATTCTCACTCAGCTTTTGAATTTTGGCTTTTCTAGACATGTGAAATATGGAACAAAATTTCAAGATTTTTCCCTTAGGTAAGGACATATTCTTGCATACATTTTTGTAGTTGTATTGAAATGTATTATTGTACAAAATGCCACTGCATATCACATATATGTGTGTTTGGAAGACTAGGTAAACTTTTTAAAAAGCATAGATATGTACCCACCACTCAGCTTAAGCCCTAGAGATTATGAGTGCAGAGAATCACTGTGTGCTTAAATAATTGCGTTCCTCCCTCTTGCAACTACCTTACTCATCCCCCAGGAGAGAAACACTGTCTTGACCTTTGTGTTAATCACTCTCTTACTCTTATACAAAGTTAGGGTCTATGCAGATCTAAAAAATATGTTATTTACTTTTGCCTATTTTTTTTCTTTTTTATTTATTTTTTTTAAATGGAGTTACTGGGGATTGAACTCAGGACCTTGTGCATGCTAGGCATTCGCTCTACCACTGAGCTTATCCCAATCCCATTTTTGCCTATTTTTTAAAATTCATATAATGGAATTATATTCCATTGGTTCACTCATGACTTGCCTTTTACTCAATGTTAGTTTAGAGATTTAGATGTTTTGACATATGTGGTTGTACCTCATTCCTCTTCATTGCTTTATAATGTTCCATTGTATGGCTCTACAGACACATTATCTTCTGGATGGACCCTTGGGTTATTTCCATTATTTTGCTATTGTGAACAAAGGTGCTATGAACACATACACACACATACGTATGCACGTTTTTGTATGTATATATCCTGAACACGTGCTCAGGATACAAGCTATGGTTTTTCCAGCTTTAGAATTGTCAAATTGTCTAGGTAATAACATTCACATAATGGGTGGACCAACTTACACTCTTGCCAGCTGTAGATAAGATTTTCTTTGTTCTGTGTTTTCATTAATACTAGATACTTGCCAATATAGTGGGTGTGAAATGGAATCTTATTTTGGTGTTAGAGTTTCCTCTGGCTAATAATGATGCTGAAGATAGTCATAAAAATATCTACTGAGAACCATTTTCTTCTCCCTAGATTGTATAGCTTAGACTTTGCTTTAGCAAGGGTTTGTTACAAAAAACATTTCCTTTTTACTTATCTGAAAATATCTTGACTTTCATACTGAAAAGTATGTTCATTGGGTGTAGAATCCTGGGTTGAAATTATTTTCCCTCAGCATATTTAAGAAACTACTTCACTGCTTTGGTCTTCCCTTTTTGCCATCTGTAAGTCACTACTTTAGCCCAGTGCTATTTCTCTGCCGATGGTCAATTCTTATCGATGTGCTTTTAAGGTAGTTTTCTCTTTTCTTTCTTGATGTTGTATTTTTTTATTAATATATACCATGTGCATTAATTTTTATTTATTGTGATTAATTTTTTGAGTTTTCTGATTTTGAATTTGCTATCAAAAATTCTGAAAATTTCTTTGCCAATAATCTTTAAATATTCTCTTCAAGTTTTCATGATTTAATTTTAGAACTTCAATTATTCAGATTAGGATTTGTTAATCTATCCTTATGTTTCCTAACCTTTATTTTATTAAAAAACTTTTCATTTCTTATATCTCTCTGTTACATTCTCAAGAGTATTTTATATATGTGCTCTTGTTCACTAAATCATCTATTGGATAATGTATTCTTCATATTTTAATTGAAATTATCATTTAAAAATTATTCTGAAGTTTTTAGATTTTTTTAAAATTTTTATTTTTGCTTTTAATAGTACTTTGTTCCTTGCTTGTATTTTCAAGCTTTGAAAAACATTTCTTTAAATTTACTAAATTTGCTATTTATTTTTTATGTTTGATAATGCCAATATCTATTGTTTGTTTTTTCTACTGGTTCTGTCTTATGGTAAATTATTGCCTTGAATGTTTGTTTTATAATTTTGGTCATGAGCTGCTCGTTCTTCTTAATCTTTATCTGTATCAATTTTGAGTTTCTCTAGAGAAGGTGTGCATTTGTTTCCATATTTACTTGATGCACTACCTACCTAGGACCATTTTAGTGAAAAGCTAAGCTTGAAGTTTATTTCACAGTTGGTATGGACTCACGATGTAAACCTGAGGGATGACAGGCTTGCATAGTCTCTGTAGAGATATTTTCTCTTCCACTCATCACCAGATCAAGGTCTGAATTAGGCTGAGGTAACCTAAGTAACTTAGGTGCAAAATTTAAGAACCCACTGGAAGGGCTCAGACAGAATGCCTCCTTAAGAGAGAGGTGCCTTGCTTGCCTTGTCTTAACCTTGATCAAATTGGTGCAGGCAAGTCACTCTGCTGTCCCTCTGCGTAGCACAGGGACATCAGGCTTTATCTTCTGGTCTCCATCCCCCATGCAATCACCAAAACAAATATTCCAAGTTTTCACCATCACCGGCAACCTTCCAGATGCAAATCTGCTTTAGAAATTCCCCACAGTACAAGATTACTATTTTCACTTTCCTTTTGGCTCTGTTAATAAATATTCTTTTTAAAAATAATATGTGGAATGACATTTTAGTTGTTTCATTTAAGATGCCGTTTAGGCTATCCAGTATGCCATTCTCTCAGCAATGAAAATCACATTTTCCTCCATAAAAGTAATTTGATGATTACGTTGTTGAAGTCATTCTTAAAACACTGAAGAGAATATTACCATATACTTATCATAGGATTGGAAAAATATGCACTCTTTACATTGAAAGAAATATACTTAGCATTTTGTCTTTTTATTGTGATTTAATAACAAAATCAGTGTCTGCATGAATAAGACTGAATCTGTTTTGTTTTTTTTTAAATATCCTCAAAAGTAACAAGGTAGCTATGAAACACCAGGGTGCTGTATGATTAATGAAAATGATTCTTCGCTTACCCTTCAGAGGGATTTGAATGCATTTAAAAATAAACTTGCAAACCAAGGTGAATATTTACTTGGAAAAAAGGTGAAAGAGTTTCTGCATCTACCTGGACCAATTCCAAGTGCCCTCAATTTGGGGGGCCATGCCTTTGATCCTATGATTTTGTGATTTACGATAAGATATATATGTTTGGTCTAGACCATTTCTGGCACAGAGCTCCTGAAACCCTTGGGATTTCCTAAGAGACTAGAAGGACAAAGGTGTCTTTTGTTATGTTAATGAGGTGACTTTTGGTAAGCCCCTAGGTAACCTAAGGATGGGGGTTGGTTGCTAGGGAAACTGACCCATGATTAGAGGATTGGACATTTCTGTCCCAACCCCTGACTCCTGAAGAGGGATTGAGGATGGGAGGTTGAGTTTATTCACCAAAGACCAATGATTCAATCAATGATGCCCAAGTAATAAAGCTTCCATAAAACCCCAGAAGGATGGGGTTTAGAGAGCTTCCTAGTTGATAACCACCATGGTGATGCTAAGAGGGTGGTGGGATCAGAGAGTATGGAAACTTCACTCTTCTGCATACCTTATCCTATGTATTTCTTACATCTGGCTGTTTCTGAGTTACATCCTTTTATAATAAACTGTTAATCTAGTAAGTAAAATGTTTCTCTGAGTTCTGTGAGCCACTGTAGCAAATTAACCAAACCCAAGGAGTGGATCTTTGGAATTTCCTAACGACTGCTCCTGGTCAGAAGCCCAGGTGACAATCTGTACTTGTGATTGACATCTGAAGTGTGTGTGTTGGGGGAGGGGGTTGTCTTGTAGGAGTGTAGTGAATCTTAGAATCTGATGCTATCTTTGTGTAGAAAGTGTCAGAATTGAGTTGAATTAATGACACCCAGCTGGTGTTGCAGAATTGCTTGTTGGTGTGGGAAAAAATGCAAAAAAACCCAAACTCACATCAGAATTGTAATTAGTGATCAGAATAGTAGTAATACCCTCATGAGTATTTTCTTACCCTTATATTAAATTATTCTTGCTGAATTGCCTGAATGAGTAATGAAGCTTTCATAAAGTAAATAATTTCCTCCATTCTTTGCATGAGTATCATTTTGCCAACAAGAAGCTAGTGTTCTAATGATCTTCTGAGTCTTGAATTATCGATATGTTGGTATTTAAAAGGAGCTAATATTTCAGACATGGGAGAGCCAGTAACTTTGTTTTCCTAATTAAAAAGAAGCATAATGTCTAAACTAATGATTTGTTCTTTAAGGCCACCGTGGTACCAGTGTATAGGGTCTAAGTAGTTCCCTTGGGACCAGTAAGTGTTAACATTTCTTTCTAAACCATCAAAAAAACATTGGCATTCAGAAAAATCTGTTTCTTTATTTGTCCAAATATACAATATGCAAGTACTTGGCATTTTTGTATTTATCGTAGCTAATTTCCACATCTGTGTGTGTGTAATTTGCTTAAAGAGTAAATAAATTACTGTGTCCTTTAAAGAAAACATCATGGCTTATGGCCATTGAAATGTTCTCTCAACCATCACCTAAAACACAAACCTCCCATAAGCCCTTGAGTGTGCAGACCGTCAGTAAGTTAGGTCTAGTCCCGGTGGAGAGTCACGAGGCTCATCCTGTGGCCTGTCCACTAGAGGCAAAGGGCAGGTGCAAGGCCTGCATTTCTGGCTGCTTGGCGCCTTGCTATTATTTTTATGAATAGTCGGTGTATCAGGAACTCTACAGGGAATCCAAGCCTTTTTCTGAGCCCAATCAAAGGATTAGTGTGATTCAGGCAGAGATTGAATCTGTGTGGAAAATTATCCGTGCTGAGTTCTATTAGAAGGTGCTGCTGAGTGAGATTTGTTACTAATCACAAGGCAAAATTACAGTCTCTTGAAATGAGAAACCAGTAAACAAAATAATAAAAGTCATTTTAATTATTAAATGACAGTGTTACAAATTATATGCCATTTATCAGTGCCATAATGAAATACAATAAATAGGAAAAAAAATCCCTATGTTCCATTCACTATACTTTAATTTCACCCAATATATTATTTTAATGATTTTTTTTAAATGTGACTAATTAACAAATTGCTAATTCCTTTCAGCAGGCAAAATCTGTATTTTAATATGGATGTACCATCTTTATTCACTGGTGCTTTATGTTGACTGAAGAACACTGAGTAGCCTGAAAGGTCTTCTTTACAAGGTCCAAGTTACCAGAGCCTAATGATGCTAAGTGATGAATTGCTCCAATTTTAATAGAACAATCAGGCCCTAGTATTTCCATTATCCTTCTCAACACACTTCCCATCCATTGCTATTGTTGTGCTGATTAGCCAGCATTATTTGTAAAGTCTTTGTAAATTGCAAGTCAGAGATAATAGGTGATTCTTTCTTGTTATTTGAAAACCAAACATGTTTGATAATTTTTCAAGTTTGTAGAAACTACTGAAATGTCAATATCATTTTACTAAAATAATGATGAGCTGCTCTACTCAGTACAGCTGGATGAAAAATGGCCTCTTTCCTGACACTCTTGAGAACTAACCAAGTACTAACATTACCTGGTAATAGCTGTTTTGGTTAAATGTGTTTATGTTTAAAATTGGATCTATCTATCTACCTATCTATTATCTATCTGTCTACCTGTCTATCTATCTATCTATCATCTTTTTATCTTGTTAAGCTCCTAAAATAACACGTTTGACCAGTTTTCAAGAAATAGAGTATAATTCAAAATGCAAAATGACCTGTTCATGATTAATAGCTTGATCTATCCACGCCTTCCTGTGGCACACAGAAGAGGGGCATTATAAACATAGTTCATGTTTCTAAAGCTTGAATATTAAACCAACACACCCCTTAAAATAAAAACGCCCTATTGTCCTTTCAATATTCTAGAAAACACTTACAAATGCCTATCTCCTGCCAGGCTAAAGTCACTTCTACACGATGAAAATGCTTAATAATTAATTACCCAGAGGAATACTCCAAAGAAATCTGATTTTTTATTACAACTAGAAGATTCATTATCCAAAAGATAATAATTTTAGTAAAAAGAAGTATTCTAATTTATAGCATTTTATTAGATAACCTAAGAGATTAATTCAGTACCTAGGATGTGTTAGGATGGATACCCAGCGAAAAGAAGAATGTCAAGTGTAACTGGTGCATACTTTTGAATCCCCCTAAAATACTGCAGTTCATTCTCAGTCTAAAACATCTATTTTTGGTGGGGATAATAGTACAGTGGTGTTGCTCAGTGCTAAGGCAGGCTGACAAGTAGATGTGTTTTTCTTTTGTGTTTCCACATCCTAAGAAGATAGCTGATTTTTTTCCCTGTCCTCTTGGAAACTCTTAAGGAAGGTATGCTGAAAAGAGAACTGAATGGAATTCACTAACAGTAAAATGTTCATAAAGCAAAGAAACAAACAAAAACAGTATCACTCTCTCATTGTTTAGAATGTCCAAAGCACAATTTAGAGTAGTTTCAGTCCCCTTCTAACTGAGGCACACAATGGAATTAACATTATTGATTCATCAAATAAGGTCCATCTTGCTTTTCTTTTACACACAAAAAAGAGAAAAAAATGCTACGGGCTAGAGAAGAGAAGCTTAGAGATGATGCTTAGAGAAAAGGTACTGGCAAACAGAAGGCTGAGTGCAGAAGGGGACGGGAGCAGCAAGATGACAAGATCAGTGCAGTTATATGTAAACTGAAATATACAACTTTTGAAAATTTAGACTTTAGGAAAAAAATGTACAAGTGAAGCATACTGGCCATGAAAAACTGACAAGGCCTAGAAATATTGGCTTTTATTACAATAAAGAAATTCATTTAGATAATTTTTCTATTTGCTTCAAATAAAATTAGAAGTCATTTAGTTTTGCAGTTCTATCACTGAAAATATTCACATAGATGATTTCAGTGAAAGTTTCGGCTGCTTTGTTCATTGCTTTAACAAAAAACATTTATCACTAGTAGTCTTACTTTTCTGTGTAGTCTATAATGGAATCCGTAAAAATTAATTTCTCAAATCACTATTCTGAAGATAATTTTTAATATTAGCTCGTACTTTATCTTTTAAAATGTATATCCCATTTACAGAACTTTATTTTATTGCATTTTATATTTATATAATATAGTGGATGTGGTAGTGTGTGAGTTCATGTCTGTGGGTATTTTTCTCAAGAGACTTTCCTTTTTCTGTGAGTCTCTATCTTTTATAAATTTTCTTATGCATTCTCCTTATGACACCTAGAATGCTGCAGTACAGGCAGCGTGCTAGTACAGTTACTCTAAGAACATCAACATAGATAATAAAGCAAACACCGTGATGGCCCTTCATATGTGCCAAATGTTCTGAACACCATATGTGAGTTATCCAGTAAGTAATTGCTGTAACAATTCCTGTTTTGCAGACACTGAGAGGTAATATAACTTGTCCAGGGTCACATTGCTGGGAACTAGGAAAGCAGTCTTGCTCCAGAGTAGGTAGGAGTCCTTTTCTTTTTTCTTCCCTTTTGTCCTTCTTTCCTTCCTTCCCTCCTTCATTCTTTTCTGTCTTCCTTCCTTCCTTCCTTCCTTCCTTCCTTCCTTCCTTCTTCTTCTTTCTTCGTTCTTTCTTCTTCTTTTCTTCTTCCTTCTTCTTCCTTCCTTCCGTCCTTCCTTCCTTCCTTCCTTCCTTCCTTCCTTCCGTTCTTTCTTTCTTTCTTTCTTTCTTTCTTTCTTTCTTTCTTTCTTTCTTTCTTTCTTTCTTTCTTTCTTTCCCTCTCTCTCTCTCTCAAGATCTATTGAAGTGTAATTGGCATACAATAAACTGCACATTTTGAAAGAGTACAGTTTAATAAATGTTGACATATGCATGTCTGTAAAGACATCATCACACTTAAGATTTTGCGAGTACTTATTACTCCCCAGAGTTTCCGCCCCTCCTGATTATAATTCTTTCTACTCCTCACCAACCCCTCCCCTGCCCCTGTGCCAGATAGTTTCATTTTCTTTCTATCACAATAAATTTATTTTCATTTTTTAGAATTTTGTACAAATGAACTCTATGATGCGTACTTGCCCCCTTTACTTGGCAAAATTATTTCTATTTTTCATCCGTTCTCAAAGAAGCACCCAGGGTAATGTTGGATCAAACATGTGGACACCCTGTGACCCACCCAACTCTTCACACGTTCTTTGTTATAAAGCTATGCTGATCTCTTTTCTTATGAATATGAAATTCCAGTCACTCAAATAACTAAGTAAATAGGAAAAAATCTGAACACAAGTCAGATATCAGGATTTTAGTTCTACTCTGTCCCTACCACCTCTGTAATGTAACTAGAACTTAACATCAGACCCCATCCAAGACTTTTACACTTACCCAGTTGATAGCACACCTGAAAATCATGCTGTACGCTGAGAAAAATTATGCTTTGTAAATATATTAAATTGAATTTCACTAAACAGGAGGTATTTTTTTAATAAAACATGACTCTATGGTATGTCAGCAAGGATAAGTCACCACAAGCAAGCAAATCCCAAAATAATCAAAATATCAAAACACAGATCATTTTGGTAGACTAATTTTAGTATATTTTGCTGCTTGATTATTCACTGTTTACCAGTATTCTAAATGATAAATGGTAGAAGGTACTGGAAGAAAATAAATATGGGGAAAAATATAAAACTGAGCACATTTATTAGTTAGCTCTTTTTGCCTTATATATTTGGAAAAGACTGCTATTATTTGAAGTGGAAGTGTCTGTCTCATCTAGGCCAGCTCAGGAACCATTAGGGACATAGATTGAAAACATAGAAAGTATGGTTTTTAAGATCCATTATTGTTCTTTCTTGAACCAGGTGTCTTAAAACAAACACAATAGAAAAAATGTAGTAATTTTGTTTTATTGTCTGTTATGGACACCCTTTCTGAAAAACATGGTTCAAAAAAAAAAAAAAGAAAGAAAGAAAACATTCTGCAAAAAGAGGGCATCAAGAACCTCATTCTTTGAATGTTCTATAGAAACTACTCTCTCCATGAGTATAAATACTTCTTTTTCTATTTGCCCAATTTTAGAAAGGGTGCTGTTGGGAACTCAGGATGTTTAAGTCCACCTTTACATTTATGTGAATTAATAAAAATAATTTTTTCCTATCGCAAATTTCTTGACTCTTTTGTTAATTCAAATTATCTTTATTACTAGAGAGATTTCAAATAGAAGGCACCAACAAAAATGCAATTGATGTATTTCATTAATGTATTTTCTCTCTGGTATTCATTCAAGGAGGAGTTTTGGTAATTTTTAGGATCGCGCTAGAAGGGAGTTTCAGCTTTTTTGGTTAACATCATGGACGACAATGGCTTAAAGCTGAGAAGTAATTCTCGTATCTATCAAACTTCCAATTATAAGTAGTCCTTTCCCATTATCTAAAACTGCTTATATGTGCCTAGTCTCCATGACATTGTCCTTGGCCCGTGAACACCAAGCACCCTGAGGATTCTCAAGATGCTCTTTCCAAGCATTCTCCGGGAGCTTGGAGTTCTTGAGTTCTTTACTGAGCTCAGAAAAGAAGCCCTAGGATTCTAGATCTTAGGATATCTCCTTAAAACATATACTCTTTTTATGAAAAAATATTTACCTTCAGGGAGCTCCCTCCATGATCCACTATCCATTACATCCCTCACTTTGACCATCATTTCTACTCTTACCTTCTATTTTGCTATTCAAAAATAAAACCATCTCCTTTAACTGACTTGTTTTGTTTTATTTTGTTTTGTTTTATGAAAATGTAGCACTTTAATTTAAGGGAAAAGATTACTTAGCATTTTCTTTGGAAGGTAGCATTTAAATGAAGAATAGCTCAGAATTAAAATACATAAATGAGGGTCCAGCTGATATAAATAACAAGTCCCTGATGGAAAAATAAATGTGGAAAACTGTGCATTCAATTCTCTCCCACTGGTGATCTAAATTAACAGTGTTCAGGCTTGCTGGCCCTTTTCATTCCTAAATCATCCTTTAAGAAACCCACAAATGGAGTTACAGCATCTTCACAGAAGTCCAGCGGAGCCAGCATGCTGTCTGAAGTAATGTTCTCACCTCTAGAGAAGGGAGTGGGCTTTTTGAAATTAGCAAGAATGGCTTTGATATATGCTTCTGCCTGTCATGAAAGACTCCACTTCATCTGGCGTGTGTTCCTCCTGCCTACCTCTGATTGATTTCATGTAATCCTGATGTGCTCTTTGTCATTGCCTTTCATGAAGCCAATTTCCTGCAGGTGGTAGTTCAGTGCTTTACCATAATACAATGATATCTTGTGGTATCTTTTTTTTTTTTTAACTCCAGTCAAGCTGAGGCATTATCTGCAGAGATAATAAAAATATTTTCTCCTAGATAACATTTTAGATATGGCACCTCATTAAACCTCCCTAAGCTCTTTTGATAAGTTGCAAATGTTACCTTGTCCACCTGAAAAATTGAGAAATCTAGACTTTGCAAGTTACACAATTTGCCTTTATATTGCAGGAATTGTCAGGGATTGAAATGGTATCCTGGGATCAAATTCCAACCTTATTTCCCTTTTTCAGTTAGTCACAGCTAGACAAAGTTGTTCAGGAAATTAGCCATTTTTTAAATGACAGAAGACACTAAATATCTACCCGTTTTCCTACTTATTCAAAGTCAGCAGAATTCACTAAATTCTACCAACCTATGCAGATTGTTTCCAACCCCATCATGAACCCAAGATGCCATTTTTCACAGTAGCTTATTTGGAACTCTTATTTAGTGAGAATACAATGATCAGTGCATAACATTGTAACATATATGTTTACACAAATTGCAATATAATTCACATTATTATCATATATCTGTAAAAATGAGCATAAATATTGTACCATCCCTGGTCCTATTAACCAAATGCATTTGAGTCTGAGGTGTGTAGGGATGGAAAGCATTTCCCTTCTTCCCTTCTAGGTTCTTTGGTTGGTCTAATAAGTGAATTGACATAAGACAGATTAACAGGAGAACAAATTTAATTTTCTACACACAAGAGCCTTATAAAAAATATGAGACTCCAAGGCAGTCAGGCAATTGAAGCTCATATACCATCCTGAGCTAAGGTGAAGAGGATGAGGATCTGGGGCATTAAAAGGGAAGAATTCACAGGAAGATAAGAAGAGCAAATGTTTGGTAAACAAATTTTTGCCACGCCATGCAGAAAAGTCTTTCTGATATACAAAGTCATCTCTGATAAGAGCTCTCTTCCTGGCCTAAGTCCCCTAATCTAAATTCTTTCAGCCAGTTAAGGGAGATGTAAAAAACTCTTCCAGAGACTTCTGGGTCTTAATTGCCTTCAGCTCAAAACAAACCACTTGCTGAAGTGACACATTCTGGGGTGCCATATTTTGCTCCCCTCAAAATTATCTTGGTGATATCATCAGCAAGTTGAAATTCTGTCTCCCCCAAATCTCTCAAAACATGAAAGAGATAGTTCTAGTTTTATAAAATGTGCAACTGGTATAGTGTTAGGCCAGCGCAGTAACAGAGGACAGCTAGTTTGCTTTAATGCCCCATCACTTCAGGTCTATTGAAGCTATCTGGTTTCTCTTCTGCTACAAACTGAGTCAGCACTATTAGGAAAGCAACACTTTATTCTTTCCATCAAAAGCAAATTACTTGTTCTATTAGCCAGAATTTATAGGACTTAAATGGCTGATTTCAACATTTCCTAGATCTTTTTCCCTTGAGTTCTAATATTTGTAAGTGTGCTACTATATTAATTCATTCATCAATAGCTATTTGGAAGCAAATTTTATGCAACTTGGTGTATATTCTTAACAATTGGCTATAATCCACCTCAACCAAGAGAGAACATGAACTTATTTTATATTTTTGTTCTACTTTTCCATTGAAAAAAATTTTTAATTTCTAATTATTATATATAATTTTACTGTAGTATAAGGACCCTGAGTCACCAAACAAAATCTTCCCCTTTTGTCAAAAATTTATTTTGCCTGCAAAACGTGTTAGCCATTAATAAATGCAACAATAATACAGACTAATATTGTTACTCTCTCTTTTCACTTGTTGTTTGGATAGTTATATATGTTCTACTGGGTTTCATAATTTCTTATAATTTCTTATAATTATGAACTCACATGTTACCAAAGATCAAGTAACTTATCACCCAATGTAGCATCACCTGATACAGTAGTCTCCAGGATTTTTAAATTTACAATTTATGAACTGATTTTTATTATAAATGATCACAAAAGTACTGCTATAAAGCTAAGGGCCTTGTTATTTCATATGTTAAAACTTCTTTAGTTTGTTAGTAGGTTTATTATTCCTTTGTTAGAATATATATTTTTAAAGTAATTAAAAATGTACTAGTTTTCATTTTAAAATATTTTCAGAATGAATAAAATCTCACTTTAGATTCTGAAAGTTTATTTTAAAAAGAAAATTTGGTGGATAAGAAGAATCATGGATGAAGAAGGGAGGAGAAATGGTGGGAAAAAAAGGAAAAGGAAGATGGGTTAAGAGATAGCTCACCCCAAGGACACACCTTTCCTGGGGAGAATGAAGCCATTTACAAGACGAAGTAACAGCAGCAATTAACAAAATGTCCAGAGAGAATGTGTCAGCCTGGAACAGGGGTGTCTTCATCATCTTCAAAGAGGAAAGACTGTCCAAGTTTGTTTCAGAATTAGAAAAGACGGAGGCCTTAATTTTATCAAGATAAAGATCTGTATTTCCCATGTTTGGACCAATCTGAAGGAGGCAGAATACAGGTAGGAGGGATGGTGGAGAGAGAGTTGCTAAAAGTCAAATAGAAAATGGTTGGCATTTTAGGTGTATTAGTAACAACAAATACGACCTAGATTCTTGGTGGTGTGATTTTTTTTTTTTTAATTAGATAGAGGCAAAATATACATTACCTACTCTAGTTGGTAAAATAACAACGGTTATCATAAAAAGAACTATTCATAGACCCCAAATGAAGAAATCCTCCTTTTGTTTTGTTTTGTTTTGCCATGTTGGCTTGGAATATTTATTCTTGCATAGCTGCTCATCAGACTCAGCAGCTGATGCCCATCTGCAAACATTTCCTCGACTAGTCTACACAGACGTGGACCCAGAGATAAAGAAGAAGAGAGAGAGAGAACAGACATGAAGTCTTCCAAAGTGATAAATCTTTTCCAGTCCCTCCAGCCAAAATATCTATGAAGTTGAAAGCCTCAGGATTGACTGCCCTTGATCTTCCGCCACTCCCCTCCATAAAGGACAGCACGTTGAATTTCAAAGCCTCTCAGAGCTTCTGCGGCCACAGTCTTCCCCTTCAATGACTTGTATTTACAAGTGCCCGGACAACGCACCCTCAGACCAGCACAGGAAAAAGACCCCCAAGTGGCCGGGCGATTCCCTGTCTTTCTCTTGCAGTGTGAGATGTTCGCTCAGAGCTTTGAGGAAGCGCTGCACTTCCTCAGAGCACAACTTCGTGTGTGTGGCTTCGTTTATTCCCTACTCTAGCCTAAGCAGTCGCATCACCAGCCACATCCTATGTAACCCACTAGCAAGAAAACCAGCCAACCAGCCAGTCAGCCTTTACATCGTTTTCCAGTTTGTTTTCACAGAAATCCAAGATCTTGCATAGATTCTAACCTGTTCACTACATCCTTTTGATGTTTGGTTACAGGGAAAACCAGATGCTAACTGTTTCATTACAATGGGCAAGGCTTACGCCCAGTGTTGTTGCTTGAGGATGGGTAAAATGAGTAAGAACAAGACAAAGAGAATTATATGGGGCCATGCAGTGTGTCAGTGGTAACAAAGTATCTGCGGAAGGACCTGTTTGTCAATGCTCAACGTTTTTTTGAATCTCCTCATGTTTCTAAACTATATCATTTCTTGGACAATTGAGTTATACTAATTTACAACATAGCAGAAATGTACTGTTTTGTTTTCATCATTTTTTAAAATTCTTCCTACATCCCTTCTGATTTTAGATTCTATGGCTCTGGATTACTTTCCAGTTTCAACATATAGGACCTAATTCTAGCATGTTGGAATTGGGTGGCTATGATCATATTTACCTCATTCTATAGTGGGTTTTTTTGTTTTGTTTTTTGGTAATATATTTTCTTTAACAACCTCATGTCCTAGTCTATTGTTTTTCTTTTTACATTTACCTTTCCACCCATCCCTCATTTAATGCAGCTGTTTGATTTAACACAATGGTATTTTATTAGTTTCATTATAATATTCTTGAAAAAAATTACCAAACCTGCGTATGGAATTTCTTATGTTGAAGCATCATTGCCATGTATAAAGACAGAATAACATCTTCTGCTGAGTTCCTACTAAACATTTTGAGGAATTCCAATATTTGGCAGAAAAAGAAATGCCAGTGGAAATGACTGATTCTATAATTAATTACTTCTGGTGAAATACTAACCAAAAGACCAACTATGTTTCTACATTCACAGTTTTCTAAGTTCAAACTTATAAATGTACCAATTTGGTCATCATGATTTCTATTTTGAAAAGTGGTGTGTTAATGTGTTTATGTTAACTGTAACATTTATAACTTCAAAGAACCATATGAAAATAAGAATGTCTCTTTTACTCTGTAATAGTATTGATCTTTCTCCTGAGGTAAACAAGAGACTTTCTTGGAAAGAATCTGTATTTTAAAGGAAAAGAGAATAGGGTTTATAAACCAGCAATGGAAGACCTTATAAATTGATCTCTGAAGAGACATAAACTCAATAAACACTTCTCTACCATAAAAACAGTTCTCTTGTAAGAAAAATTCAGTGTTATTTTGCTAAAAGTGCTACTGTCCCTACTCTTCATATCAAGATCACAATTAATTATTTTTATCCCAAAACCTTTCCATCTTAAGTAAATGCAAGCTGATTTCATAAGCCATTGTTCGATATATGTCTTATAATCTTCAGTATTCAGGTTTTACCCATTAAGAATATGGAAAACTTGTGGGAGAAACTGAAAATATTTTTTCTCCTTAAAAAAAAACAGACAAACCTCTGAGTTTGCAATTCAGCAAGAGCTTAATTAAAATCAATGGGGAAATTTTAAGAAATATTTAATGTGAGCTATTACTTTTGTTCTAAAACATCTATTTCTTCACATCCTTCTTTCATTTAACAAACATTTATTGAGCTTGTACTATATGACTAGCACAATGTTAGGCATTAATATGCATTATTGAGTAAGCAAAGAGTTTCATCCAAAAGTCATAAAAACAAGGCAAACATGACCAGCATTCTCAAGGAAAGTCCATGTCAAGAGGCCCAAGACTGCGATGCTCTTGAGCTGCCCTGTTTTGAATCACAAGTTTGACTGTGGCTATAAGAGTTATCCCGTACAAGCTGCAAGTTTCCTTTCTCATGTCACCACGTGGCTCTTCATCTGCAGTAAAGCACTTATTTTATTACATCCATATTTGCCTCAAAAAAAGCAGATGTTTTCAATCCCGTGATTGGATAAATGTTGGCTAACCAAAGCCAAAACAAATCCTGTCTTGGTCTCTTCTGAACTTCTGGGCAAGGGTCACAGTGCTCTGGGGCTCATCTTCCCCACATGAGCTCATCCTTCAGCCTGTGTTACCTCCTTGAGGGGTGCAGGATCCCATATGGCGTGCAGAGGAAGCGCTAAACCCCTGACAGGTAGTGAATCCGTGTTCCTAAACATTGTCTGATTTTAATAGTTACTTGGGGAGGCTTAAAAACACAGATTTCTTTGCAAATTGCAAATGATAACCACTATATATAAAAATAGATAAAGAACAAATTTATTCTGTATAGCACAGAAAACTATATTCAATATCTTGTAATAACCTTTAATGAAAACGAATATATGTATATATACACATGACTGGGACAGAATGCTGCACACCAGAAACTGACACATTGTAACTAATACTTTAATTTAAAAAATAAAAACACACAGATTCCTAGGTCTCCCCAAAATGCCACATCACAGTCTCCTGGGATGTGTCCACATTCTGAATTTTTGCAAGCTTCTCCAGCTGACTCTATTGATCAGGCATGTTTGTGAAATATTGTAGGACAAAGAAGCCTGAGAAATTGTCTTAAATACTTTCTGGGATCAGCACAGTTTATAAGCAAAAACATTAAAGCCTGCGAGAGCTGATACACCTCAGATCTGAAGGATCAGATAAGGCCTCAATGAGCCCAGCAGAATTTTAGCAGCTTGAAACTGAGGTGAAGCCTGTATCTTCCAAGTTTCCTAAGAAGTAGGTAAATAATAACCATTGTACTTTCACAGGTACTGAGCTGTGAAGCCATCCTGTTTTCTACATCGACCAAGGTGGAAGGGGTATGTGGTTGTGAGGGCAGGTCCCTTAGGAATTAAAAGAAAAGGCAACTAATTCAAATCTGATGAAAACTCAAAATCTAACTTCTCCATTGCTGTGTGCTAGGAGAAATAAAGTCATTTCTGGTAAATATTGCACTACTTTATTTCAGTAAAACTTTAAAATAATTTTTTTGCATTTAGAAAATGATTTTGCAAGATGCATGGAGAAAATTCCTTATCATCTACTCAAATCCTGTCAAGAAGAACATTTATTCCAATAAATATAGTTACAGTATATAGCCTCTTAATGGAAGTTATTTGGTTCCTTCCAGATGGAAAAAGAAAACCAATGTCCCCAGTCCACTATCTGGATAAAAAACTCAAGAAGTTTGTTAATCCGGGCATAGTTTGCTTATAAAAGATGTACTTCTTAACAAACTCTCCTGGGATAGAAAATATCAATTTTAATAATTCCTTCTTAGAAAAAAAGAAGTTAATACTTGTCTAGATATAAAACTTCCAGTTTTAGAATTATGGTCTGTCACAGTTGGATATACCCAAGTGCATCAGAAAAATTTACTTTTTCTTATATGTTTTGAAAAATATTCATCACTTTATATTTCCCGCTGTAGGAGATTTTATAAGTTTTAATAACCTTGTTTCTACATCTACTATCACAGTCTATACTCTTTATCCTTTTTACCTTTCTATTATTTTCCTCAGACTATATTAAATCTGCCAGAGTTTTCATTTCTGTTCAAGAACTATTTATTGAGATTGTGTTCAGTGTCAGACACTGACCTAAGACATGGCTGTATCGTGATCAGTAAAACAAACCCTCAGAATACTTTCTTGGGGATGCTTCAAACTGAGAAAAGCATTCTAAGTTCAGAAATTTGGGGTTTTATACCAAAATCTTGACATGATAGGAGCTTAGTATTAAAAATAAACCTTAAAGATCAACATATAAAACCCACATCCACTGTGGAGCATTTGTCCAGCCAGGGCTTGAAGCATTTCCCTCAATTGGGACAACTCATTTCAGAAAATCCCAACTGTCACAAAATGATTGCTAATTCTGAGCCAGGACTGACGTCCATCAGTGTTCTGATCATTGGTAACAGTGGCTCATTTCAGGTAGCATGAAACAAGCCCTGCATCTGTGTTGGATGAACCTTTATACCTTCATAGGCATGTCCCACAAGCATCTCCTCTAATCACTTACTGTATTTAATTTGTTGTGATTATTAATAGATTTTACTTCTTTTTATTGCTTTATTTTGTATGTACAGATTACTATATTTTTCCTAACTCCTTAATTTTCCTTATTTTTTTGTCTGTTAGAATAAATAATTATATTTTACTACTCATTCTTCCCCCTTCACTGGTTTGAAAGTTTTACCTTTCATTTTTAATCCTTTGGTGGTTCAATCTCTATCATGTGTAGGCTACATAAGAACCTTAGAATTACATTAGCTTCCAAATTGGGGATCCACCCTTCATTTCCATTAGGATTTTTCTTCTAACTTATTTTGAAACCTCTACATCAATCTAGAAAAATTCTGCACAACAAAGAAAACAATCGACAGAGTGAAAAGGCAACCTAAGGAATGGTAGAAAATATTTGCAAATCATATATCTGGTAAGGGGTGAATAAACATTTCTCCAAAGACATATAAATGGCTAACAGGGAAATGCAAATCTAAACTACATCACACCTGTCTCATATCTCACTTGTGAGAATGGCTATTATGCTAAAAAAAAAAATACACTAAAGGTTAGTGTTGTTGAGGATGTGGGGGAGTTGGTATACTTAGGCACTGTTGGTGGGAATGTAAAATGGTGCAACTGCTATGGAAAACAGTATGGAAATTCCTGATGAAAATAAAAACAAAATTCCCTTATGAGCCAGCCATCTCATCTCTGGTATAGATCCAAAAGAATTGAAAATAGAGTCTCAAAGAGATATTTGCACCCTATGTTCATAGCAGCACTATTCACAGTAGCCAAGAAATGAAAGCAACCCAAATGTTTATTGCTGCTGAATGGATAAGGAAAATGTGATACGTCCATTCAATGGAATTTCATTCAGCCTTAAAAAGGAAGAAAACTCTGCCATGTGCAACAACATAGATGAACCCGGAGGACTTCATGCTAAGTGAAAGAAGCCAGTCACCATAGAACAAATACTGCATGATTTTACTTACATGGGGTATCTAAAATAGTCAAATTCATAAAACAGAGAGTAGAATGGTGGTCGTCAGGGCCTGGGAGGGTTGGGGAAATGGGGACCTGCTATTCAATGAGTATAAACTTTCAGTGGTCCAACATGCATACATTTTAGAGATCTGATGTACAACATTGTGCCTATAACTGACAATATT
Source organism: Camelus ferus (assembly GCF_009834535.1). Classification (NCBI taxonomy): domain Eukaryota; kingdom Metazoa; phylum Chordata; class Mammalia; order Artiodactyla; family Camelidae; genus Camelus; species Camelus ferus. Next base: position 3,660 of record NW_022589693.1, on the reverse strand, counting down.
GTTTTATGTACTTAAACATTTGTTCAGAGGGTAAATCTCATGTTAAGGGTTCTTACCACAGCAATTAAAATAAAACTACAGATTGTCATTTTTCTTTTTATATTTGATAATGTATTTTACTTAGAAATATGTTCGTCTGTTTTTTTTGTTCAGTCATGTTTCTTGTTTTCCCCTTCTTTTCTCCAGTTTCAATTTCACTCTTTCTCATTGCTTTATCCTTCCTTAGTGGTTCTTTTAGAGAGGGAGTGTGACTATTAAAATATCCATCTTTTGTGTATGCATTCTTGAATAGTGGTGAATCTTGGCTTAGGGTTTTAGTTTGGTCTTTAATACTTCAAAATAGTAAAGACATTTCTCATTGTGTTATGTTGAAAAGTATGCCCTTGTTCTAATTGTCATGTCTGTGTAGCCAATGTGACTTATTCTTTTAGTAGCCCCTGAGATCAACTTTCTTTGTGTTTGGTGTGGTCCTGCTTCACAACAAGTGTTTAAGCATGGATTTGTTTCAATTAACCCTCTCAGGACTCAAAGTTTTCTTCTATAATTTTTTAATCTTGCTTTTCAGTGTCTACCACTAGCAAATTCTCAGCAATTTTCCTATTATGTATCGCCTTTTCTCTGTTCTTTCCTTCTATACCTTATCTTAGACCTATTTTACCTCTTCTCATTCTTCTTTCCTACATTTGTCTTGACTCACCTTTCATATTTTCTATGAGTTTATATTTATGGTGCTTTATTCTGAGTGATTTCCTCAGTATTTTCCAATTCACTAATTTTCTTCTCAGTTGGGTACTTGTCCAGTTTACCATTTCATCTTGACTATAATCTTATTCATTTTTATGGAAGAACATTTACAATATGCCTGCAGTATTTCTTGTATTTGTAAAATACAAGTATTTCTTGTATTTTATTCACAAAGCTTCACAATTTGTCTTTGACAACGTTTTCAGATAATTAACAAATTTGGTAACATTCAAGAGAGGAACAGATACTGACCCAGAGATTATTGAAGTTTTTACTTAAAGTTTGTATATGTTAGTGAAGTTTTGAAATAATTACAGAAGCACAGGCAATTTATTTGGGGTTAATATCAGACGTATTTTCCCTGCCAGCCATTAACCCTCAGGCAATCTCTCACTCCTAGGCCATTACTATATTAATAAGGCAAACATTTAAAAACAGCATAGGTGTAATAGTATGTATATTTTTTGTACTTAGGTCGCATTATCATAATTGGTGTGTATAGGGGATTTCTGGGAACCTTTGATTAACTCATCACTCACAAAATTTGGTTGATTAGATTATCTTTCATTTTCAATTCACATTATTATAATTAACTTGTTCTTGTAAGTACTGTTGGAGTAATGTAAGAATATCAGACGCCGCTTTCATTTATAAGTTTCATATTGTAGCTAAATAGATTGGAAGTTTACCATTAAATTAAAAACACATCTTATTAAGAACATCTAATTCTGATGAAGAAAAGTGCAATGTGCCACTCACGCTAATTGTGTGGAGATACAGATGTTAAAGAGGAAAAGGCTTGTTCTTGCTGATTATTTCATCTTGTGTCCCAGTAAGAGTCGCTTTATCAGACACGCTTTAGATATTGCAACAGCTGTGGGTCTCTGATTGGGTTTAAAGCCCTCCTTCTGACTCCTGCTAAGATAGTTTGCAAAATAAAGTCAGCAGAGCCACCACACAAGTTTCCTTTTAAATTGCTCCACAAGACTGAGAGCTGAGTGATTGCTATATATAAGGTCTATCAGTGTTAGGAAAACAGCTTTCCTTTCCTGACCTGCTCCAGGCCTGGGTGCAGACCCCTGAGAAGATTGCAGGTGTCTGTGCAGTCTTAGTAACAAGAGCTTGAGGAACAGAACGAGGGGCTGCGAGACCCGGACAAGGTGTGGCAGGAGAGACTGACATTCCCAACAACGGGAAGTGATCAGGTGGGAAGCAGACCACCACACAGAAAACTGGCAAAGTGAACAGCAGCTGCTCCCAGGCTCAGCGGGGAGGCTGGCAGCCAAGGTAATGGAGGAGAAGGAGCTGGAGCTCACCTCCTTTTAAGAACACATCAAAATTACAACCAACTGCAGAAGAATCATCAATAAAAAAAGACTGGAGCCTACCAGAAAGGATCTGCCATAGCTAAAGGAGGAACCACAATGAGATGTTTAGCAGGAGTGGACTCGCATTATAATCAAATCCCATACCCTCTGGGCGAGCCACCCACAAACCGGAGAATCATTGTTTTGCAGAAGTTCCCTTATAGGAGTGAGAGTTTTGAGCCCCGTGTCAGGCTCCCCAGCCTGGGGGTCTGGCACCAGGAAGAGGAGACCCCAGAGTGTTTGGCTTTGAAAGCCAGTGGGGCTTAATTGCAGGAACTCCACAGGATTGGGGGAAATAGAAACTTCACTCTTAAAGAATGCACACAAAATCTCATGCTCACTGGAAACAGGGGCAGAACAGATGAAGAATACCTGCTGAAGGTTTTGGGGCGGGGTGGTAGTGGGGAAATGGATATCCCTATTTTATCCAATACTATTGTTTACCAATATGGATACCAAATGTGTCCAAGTGTCTTTAGCTGGAGTCCCAGTGTTCCCAATTCCCTGACAGGCATTATTTCCTCCCCTTCCCAAGCTGCCACCTCCCCACTGCCCTGATGCTACCACCACACCATTTCCGCTTTTACACCACTGCCGCCATGGACATCTCTCTTTATTAATTCCCAAACTGCTGTGGGATCCCTAGCTCTAGCTGGGCATGCATGAGACCCCAGCGTGGACAAGGTCCTTCTGTCAAGCTTCCTAGGGTCCCCTTGCTATGGCTGGGTCTTCCTTGGACTCCATGTGTCCTTCTGTTTGGGACAGCTCATGAAACTCTCTGTGAGCTGGCCTTGAGATGACTTAAGGCCGTGGGGCCCAAGGCCATGATTACAGCATGTCTGTAGTATGAAGTAAATAGTGATTGTATGCGTGCACCTGTTATGTAACCTTTAGAACAAAGAAAATAGAAGTACACATGCACTTACTGATGTTTCTGTAAGCCTCATGAACAAAGAAAACGGCACTGCGCACGTGTAAGCAGAGAACAGATTAAAAAGCAGGACAGGTGCATCATAGATGCGCACTGCCCTGTGGCAACAGAATAAAGAGTTGTTAACCCCATGGTGTCTTCCTGCTGAAGTCTGTCCCGCGGTATGGCAACTCCCTCGTGCATTTTTCCGTTTGGGCCGCTCACCTTCTAGAAACGCACGTCAGCCCCCCTCAGCTGACACTCTCCTATTGCTTCTGTCTTGTGCTTTTGCATAACCTCTTGTCCCAACAAGGTAACATGTCTTTAGGGAAACAACTCCCGAAATTTAAACTCCTTTTCCACATCTTTTCCTCTGAGGGATACTGGTGGAGTTCGCTTCCTTTTCAGTCCCCAACGTGGATGAAGGCCTACTGTCAAAACTTTTCTGTCCATTACAGATTATCTTCACTGGATCTTCACATTTGACTCCCTCCTCCCCCAGCCACCTCATTTTCTCTTTATGTTCAGGGTAAATTTTCTTTACATATGCATTGCTTCAGTCTAATAATTATTGATTTGTGATTCTACATGCGCTATGCTCAGAGAAAAACCTTGCTTACCACCAACACATAATAGCTA